>NW_006409104.1:332183-333207 GCF_000296735.1 Chrysochloris asiatica
TTTTTTTTTTTTTTTAAAGAGGGATTCATTTTACTGGCCTTTAATATTTCAACAAAGAATACAAACTATTCAATAAAATATCTCACAACTGATATTTAGAATATTTGTTTAATATAAACATTTTTCTGGACCAGTTTTGTATGTTAAACTAGTGATCACACATGTTTTATTGCCAAGTTAATGTAATAAATCTCTCAGATGCCAATACCATCTGGCCATCCATGCCCACTTGTGAATTTCATGTGTAATTTTATACCTTTCGTAGCTCCATACTCATGCTGCTCAGCATCTGCCCTGAGTTAAATGCTTCCTTTACAAATCACAATTAATGGAAACATCCTGAGTTGTGAGTTAAAAAATTGTGAAAAAAAGTCACACATTCAAAAATGTTGCCTAGGATGTCACTGAACAGATGTTGAACTAAAATAAGTGTGATAATATAAGAAAACAAAAACACTGTGGCTTGCTGATTAAAATTGGTTGAGAACAATTTCTCTTCAGCTGATAATCATTTAAGAGCATTTTTTTTTTTCATAATGGATCTTAGAAAAATAACAGTGTTCTAAAAATTGTGAATGGCAGTATAAAAATGCAGCCAAACAAATTTTCACTTATTGTCTAAATTATGCATGACATTGGTTAGTAATATTTTTGTTCCCTGTTTTGGAAGATTATAAAAATATTTTTGTGAGATATTTGAAAAAGTGAGAGTGTTCACTAGATTCTCAAGTTATTAACTCCTTATTTAGTCAAATGTACCCATTTGGTTGTTAATGTTACATTTTTAAGTGCCATTGAGTTGGTTAGGATACATGGTGAACTTGTGTAGGGTTTCTGAATAGCACTGGTGCGTTAGAACTGCTGACATTGTGGTACTTAGTCTAGTGCTGAGCCTACAGTGTCACATTAGGAGTCCATTGTTGTTGTTGTTGTTGTTAAGTGCCATTGAGTCAGTTCCGACCCATAGCGACCCTGTACAGGGTTTCCGAGGGTGTAAATCTTTATGGGAGTAGAAAGCCTCATC
>NW_006409104.1:333307-344657 GCF_000296735.1 Chrysochloris asiatica
TATCATTTAATTGGTACTCACTATAAGGAGAGCTTATAAATGTAAAGAATATTTAATGTTAGTTTTTAAGAATTTAAAAAGAAATTGGTTTACTGGATAATGAAGAGTAATCAAGTATAAACTATAGCTATATGATTCCACAATTTTGATTTTAGAAGTAAAACACAAAGTTAGACTCCATTGCTGGATTTCTGTGTTGGCAAATGCAACAATGAATCACATTTAGAAAAAATATCAAATGGATGCTGGATATAAATTCACATAAATAACTGTAATGGAGTATTTGCTGCATTGTAGGAAAACCACTACACCCACTAATTACAATGTTTGTGGTTTAAACTCAGCAGTACCTCTTTGGAAACACTATGCAGGGTCATTATTAGTTGAAACAGACTCAATGGCAATTTTCAAAAATAACTATAATTTTAGGAAATATGATTAAGTCATGAAACCCACTGAAATATTTCACAATTCTCTTTCAAAATGATAAGATCATTTATTAAGAAAGTGGTGTCACGTTTCCCTTTGAAAATGATCCCTACATCTCAAAAAAATGATCCACTGGTAAGGGTATATAGCATATGATTTGTCTTTCAAAAACACACAACACAAATTTAAATAGGAGGAAAGATGAGGTAAAATCAGATTAAGAAACACTCTGCAAAATGATATGTCAGTACTTTATAAAGTATTAAATACATGTAAGACAAAAATTGATTAAAATAGACTGAGCATAATGAATTCAATGGGTGATCATGAATTATAGTCTAGACCACCAAAAGAGCAAATACATCTGTGTTTAAAGAAATACAACAAGAATGTGGATTAGAAGCCAGGATGGTTAGACATTGTATCTCATACTTTGGACATATTATCAGGGGCACCAATGTCTAGAGAAGGACATCATGCTTGTAAAGCAGAGGATCAACAACAAAACAGGAAGACCCTCAATGAAATGGACTGGCATCAGTCATGGACTTAAGTTCAGCAACCATTGTAAGTCTGGCAAAGGACCAGTCAGGGTTTCATTCTGTTGTGCATAGAATCATTATGAATCAGTTCTTACTTCATAGTATCTAGTTACATGTGTATTTATAGGTATATATACACACAAACACACAACTACATATGTTATTGTTGTTAAGTGCCAGCAAGTTAGTTTCAACTCATGTTATTGTTGATAGGTGTCATTGAGTCAGTACCGACTCAGAGACCCTATGCACAAAAGAACGAAACACTCCCCAGTTATGCATCAACCTCATGATCAATGCCAAGTTTGGGTCCATTGCTGCTGCCACTATGCTAATTCATCTAGTTGGGGGTCTTCCTCTTCTTCTCTGACCCTTCACTTTACCAAGCATGGTATCCTTCACAGGAACTGGTCCTGCTGATAATATCTCTGAAGTATGAGAGATCACGTCTAGCCATCCTGAATTCCAAGAAGCATTCTGGATGTAATTCTTCAAACACATACTAGTTCATTCTTTTATCAGACCATGATACTTTTAATATTCTCCAAAATACCAAAACTAAAATGCATCATTTCTTCTATGGTATTCTTTATTCACTGTCCAACATTTCCATACATATGAGATTATTGAAAATATCATGGTCAGATGCACCTTAGTCCTCAAACCAACATCTTTGTTCTTCAACATTTTGATGAGGTCTTGTACAGCATATTTTTCTATTTCAATACTTCGTTGAACTTTGTGACTACTGCTTCCATGAGTATTCATGGTTGATCCAAGCAACATTAAGACTTTGACAACTTCAGTATTTTCTCCATTTATATGGTTGTTGTTTATTGGTCCAGGGGTGATGATTTCTGTTTTCTTTTCATTAAGGTGCAATGCATACAGAAGGTTGAGATCTTTGATCTTCAGCAGTAGGAATTTTAAATCCTCTTTAATTTCAGCAAGCAAAGTTGTATCATCAGCACACTGCGAGTTGTTAATGAATATTTCTCTATTCCTGATGTCAAACTTTTCTTCATATAATGCACCTTCTCAGATTATGTGTTCAACATACAGATTGAATAAGTATGGTGAAAAGATATAACCTTAGAGTATACCTTTGTGAACGGTGAAAAGATATCAACTTGGAGCATACCTTTGTGAATTTTAAACCATTTAGTTTTCCCTTGTTCTGTTCGAACTACTGCCTCTTGTTCTATGTATAGACCTCTATGGGCACAACTAAATGTTTGGGAATATTTATTATCTGCAAAGTTGTTCATAGCTTGCCATGACCTACACCATAGAAAGACTTTGCATAATCAACAAAGCACAGGTTAACATTTTCCTGGTATTTTCTGCTTTCAGCCAAGATCCATCTGGCCTCACCAATGATATCCCTCTTTCAGTGTCCTTTTCTGAATCTGCTTCAATCCCTGGAAGTTCTGTTTATGTACATTTGCAGTCATTTTTGAATTATGTTTAGATAAATTTTACTTGTAGGCTATACTAATGACATTGGCCAATGGGTACTGCATTTTGTTAGGTCACTTATCTTGAGAATAGGCACAAATATGGATCTCTTCAGTTGGCCAAGTAGTTTCTTGTCATAGATGAGTGATTTCTTGTCATAGATGAGTTAGTGCCTCCAGTGATATGCTGAAAAATTTCAATTTGTATTCCATCAATTTCCTGAGCCTTGTTCTTTGCTATTGCCTTCAGTGCTTTTTGGACTTCTTCTTTTGGTATCATTGGCACTTGATCATATTCTACACTTGGAAATGGTTGCACATAAATTTTTTACATATAATGACTCTGTATTCCTTCCATTTTCTTTTGATGCTTTCTGCATCATTCCACATTTTGTCAATACAATCCTTCAGTCTTGCAAATCTTTCAATATCGTAAATCAAGGCTTGATTTTTTCCCCTTCATTTCCCTTAGCTTTAGAAGTGCTGAGCATGATCTTCCCTTTTGATTTTCTTATTCCAATCTTTGCACATTTTGTTATAATATTTTACTTTGTCTTCTCGAGCTGATCTGTGAAATGTTCTGCTCAGCTCTTTTACCTTGCCATTTATTCCATATGCTTTATCAATTCTATGCTGGAGAGCAAGCTTCAGAGTCTCTTATGACATCCATTTGGTCCTTTCCTTCTTTCTTGTCTTTTTAATGATATTTTGCTTTCTTCCTATCTGATATTCTAGATGTCATTCCACAACTTTTCTCATCTTCAGACATTAGTGTCTAATACATCAAATTTGTTCTTAAGATCTTCTCTAAATGCAGGTGGAATATGCTGAATGTCATATTTTGTCTCTTGTGGTTTTCTTTTAATTTTCTGCAGCTTCAGCCTGAATTTACATGTGAGCAATTGATAGTCTGTGTCACAGTCAACCCTTGGCTTTCCTTTGACCAATGATATGAAGCTTTCCACCATATGCAGTAAATTTGATTTCTGTGTACTCCATCTGGTGAAGAACAGGTGGATAGTCTTCTTTTATGTTGTTTAAGAAAGGTATTTGCAATGAAGAAGTCACTTTTCTTGAAAAATTCTAACATGCAATTTCTAGCATCATTTCTATCACTAATGTCATATATTCCAACTTCTGATCCTTCCTCTGTATTTCCAAATTTTACATTCCAATTAGCAGTGATTAATAATACAACTTGATTACATGTTTGATCAATTTCAGATAAAGAATCTGATAGAATTCTTCAAATTAGTCATGACTGGATTTTGTATTCCTTGTGTAAAACGAAAAATAATGGTATTAATCATTCTTCATTGTTGTTGTTTTTGTTGTTAGGTGCCATCAAGTCTTTACTGATTCATAGCATCCCTATGTACAAAAAAAAAAAAAAACACTACCCGGTCCTGGGTCAACCTCAAAATTGTTGAAACCCATTGATGCTTCCTCTTTGGCAATACATCTTGCTGGTGGTCTTCTTCTTTTTCTCTATACCTCCACCTTACCAAACATGATATCCTTCTTCAGAAACTCGTCCCTCCTGACAATATGTCTGAAGTATGAGAGACAAAGTTTGATCATCCTGGCCTTCAAGGAGCACTCTGGCTGCACTTCTTCCAACACAGATCTGTTTGTTCTTTTGGCAGTCCATGGCACTTTCACTGTTGATTTTCTCAAATGCCTTTTTTGTATCGATCGATATGATCATGTGGTTCTTTTCATTTATCTTATTTATATGATGGATTATTTTTATTGTTTTTCTAATGTTGAGCCATCCATGCATCTGTGATATGATTCCCACTTCTTTATGATGTATTATATTTTTTGATGGGCTGTTGGATTTTGCTGAGAATTTTTCATCTATGTTCATGAAGGATATTTGTCTGTAATTTTCTTTCTTAGTTATGTCCTTCCCTGGTTTTAATATGAGGGTTATGCTTGCTTCATAAAATGTATTAGAAAGTTGTCCATCCTTTTCTATAATCTGGACTAATTTGAGTAGAATTGGTGATAGCCTTTCCTTGAATGTTTGGTAAAACTCACTAGTGAAATCATCTGGACCTGGACTTCTTTTGGTTGGGAGTTTTTTGATGAGCGGATCAATTTCTTCTTTTGTTATAGTTCTGTTCAGGTTTTCTACTTCATTCTGTGTAAGTTTAGGTAGGTCATGTTTTTCTAAAAATACAACCATGTTTTCTAAGTTTTCAAATTTGTTGGAGTACAACTCTTCATAATATTCTGTTATTATGCTTTTGATTTCCTTTGGTTCTGTTGTAACATCCCCCATGTTGTTTCGAATGTGAGTCTTTTGTGTCTTCTCACTCTTTTCTTTTGTTAAGTTTGCCAATGGTTTGTCAGTTTTAATAAGCCTTTCAAAGAACCAGCTTCTTGCTGTTGATTCTTTATATAGAGTTTTCGTTTCCTATTTCATTTGTTTCTGCTCTAATATTTATTATTATTTATTTATTTTTTGGTGACTATCAGTTACCTTTATTGGTCTGCTTCTAATTAGAGATACTGTGTTTATCTGCTAATTTTGGTTCTTTCTTCTTTTTGAATGTGTGCATTTGGATCTCTTTTTGCAGTTTTGAATTATTTCTAATGCTTTATCTTATTTGATTGCTCTTGTAGCAGTTTCCTGATATCTTACTTATTTTTCTCCACCCTTCTGTGGAGCACTTAGATTTATCTCCATCTAATTATTCTGAATTCCTTCTCAGGCAGATTTAAAGCCCTTTCTTCTTCTACTGGGAAGTTTATGTCTGCCTTCTGCTCATTTGCCTCAGTTACTCTTTTCTGTTTCTGGACATGTGCTGAGATCTTCTGATTTTTTTCATAGACATCTTCATTAGTTATATGTATTTTCAGTGATAAATGAATTTATGTTGTTGTATCGTTAAGCTTACTGAATGTATCCTGGTGGATGTGATCTGGAGATAGTTTTCCCCTTTCACTTCTCTTATTACTCAGCTGCAAGCTATCTTAGCTAGTATTAACTTTCTGTGTAAAACATAGCAGCTGACATTTGCTCCTGTCCAGATAGTGGGATAATATGGGTATTTTTGCAGCTTGTCTAAATGGCCATGATTGCTGTCTCTTCTTGTGTAATGTAGAGAGAGTCAGCTCCCACCCCCAGTTAAAATGTGAGACTGAAAGGACCCAAAACAGAAACAGTTTAAAAGCAGAGACAATAAACCAGCAAACAAAAACAAAACCACAGCAGACTGTCCAGTAGTGTTTGCTGTGCAGGTCACTGTGTGCACAGTAGAAACCTCCAACAGTAGGTAGGGGCGTCCACTTGCTCAAGCCCTACTTCAAGTCACCACCATGTAGGTGCATAGATAGAGATTGAGAAATCAATGGAAGAAAGATTGTTCACAATATTTTATATCTAAATGCCTGTTAGATTTCTTCATATGCGCAGTGTAATTCTCAAAATGATGGTGTCCTTATATATAGTAATTGGTGTTGGCTCTTTCAATTTATGTTGGGGTTTTACAAGGTTCAAATATGGTTTGGCTATATGGCCAGACCTGTTGTCTCTTGTTGGGTAGGGCAGGAATAAAGGATCCCACTCAAGTAAGAGAGTCAACTTTAGGGAAAGTCTCAGAGTCATACATCATAAGAAGCAGCTAAAGGATTAGCTTGTGGGAACACTGTGGCTTTCAGGGATTTAGTCTTTACCCTCTTTGTATTCTGTGGGTGCAACACTGGACTCTTGGGGGTGCACTCCCACCATCTGTAGATGCTTGGGCTAGTCAGAGAGGGTGAGACAGGGGAAAAGTGGAAAGAAAAGTAGAAAAAAAAAAAAAGTTTTCACACCAATTTTTCACAAGTTACTCTGTGGCTTTAGCATTGTATCACCCAGGCTCTGGCCCCACTCTCTGATCTCCATCCATGCTCTGGGCCTCAGGGAACATTCAGGTTGATTACAAAATCAGTTTATTAGTGCTGCAGTCAGATTTCTCTGCTGGTGAGTGTCAAAAACTGATACCTATGACTGTATATCAAATCCAAAGCTCTGACACTGTTCCAGCAAATCACCTTCCATGTTTTTTTCTTGCCTCTGCTGAAAAGCCTGGCAGCCTGTCTCTACTTCTCATGCCCCCAAACTGGAAGTCTCACCATACTTTTGTCAATCTTTATATTGCATATATTACACAACAAACAATATTTTATGAAGAAGAACATGGCATCAGCATTTGTGACAACCAGCAGTAGACAGATAGCACAACTTGCTTTCTGGATGTAAAAAGGACAAGAAGCACTTGCCGATGAAGTTAAAAGAATTCAGACTTCAGTATGGATTATCACACAATATACAGAAACAACAACAAAAATGAAAACTTACAATTGGACAAATAGCTCAATAATCAATAAATAAAAGTTACAAGTTGCAGAAGAATTCATTTTACTAGGATTTGCATTAGACAAATCTGCTGCAAACTATCTGTTGAATTGTAAAGATGTCACTTTGAGAACTAAGGTGCACCTGACAAGCTATAGTATTTTCAATTGCCTAATATAAATGCAAAAGTTGAACAATGAATAAGAAAGACCATAGAAGAATGGATCCATCTGAACTATCATGTTGACAATAATAATGAAAATACTAAGGACTGCCAACAGTACAAAAGAATATATCTTTGAAGACGTATAACCAGAATAATCCTCAGATGTGAGGAAAGGGTAAACTTTCTGTCATATAGTTTGGACATGGTATCAGAAGGGATCAGTCCCTGGAAAAGTACATCATGCTTGATAACATAGAGGGTCATACAAGTAGAGGAAGACCTTACATGTGATGCATTAATACAGTGGTTGCAACAATGGGCTCAACTGTAACAATTACTAAGATTTTGCAGAGCCATGTAATGTTTTATTCTGATGTATCTGAAGTTACAGATTCTATTCCATGGCACCTAGCAACAATTTTCATTTTTTCTAACAAATTCTAGATTGTGCATGTACATGTGTACCTGAGGAAAGTTCTGTATTTGACCACCTCTTTCTCAAAGCTGTATTGTCACATGACCTTCACTTTCACATACTATTTTTCAAGTATAATTTAAAAATTGTCAATGCATATTTTATGCATTCTTTCAAACAGAATGAGCTTCTCTGATTCTCAATTCCTGCACCATAAGCAATGAATCACAGGATAAACCTAGATATGCAAATACAGCTTGGCTGCCAGCATTCATCACTCCTTAGTTGCCTATGACCATCAAAGTTGACGTGTAAAGTTTCAGACCAGCAAGTACTTTAGATAAACTGAGTCCTGGTCCTGACAGACTTAGATTCCCCAACTAGAGTTATTCAGAAACAAAACTTTGTAACTTTTGCTCAAAGCTTGTCAGTGTGGCAACCTGTATTTATTTTATTTTATTTTGTACATGTTAACTTTAAAAAAAATATATATATATATGGAAACTGGTCACAATTAAAACTATAGAGAAGGTCTATTAATATTTCCATTGTCATCAAGTATATTTTGACTCAGTAACCTTGTAGGACAGAATAGGTCTTCCAATGGTATGATATTTATTGGAGCAGATTGCCACAACTGTTTCCCAAGGAGTGACTGATGAGTTCAAACTGCCAACTTTTTGGTTAATAACCCAGTATTTGCCCAGTGCACTATCATGGATCACAAATCCTATTAGAATCAAACAATTAAAGTTTGGCCTTTGAAATTCTTTCTGCTCATACTGCAAACATAAGACTAATAAAAGTAGTGATTGCATCTTTAAAAAATCCTCTCTTATAAACAATTATGTTTATTTTACTTGAGTATTGAATTCTTGTTACCACACAGTATGACTAACACATCAAAAAATGACTTGCTTGTAACTATACTATTTACTAAAATGCCTCTTGAACAGAATCATCTGAAGTAATCTTACAAAATATGCTGCAAAATTCATTAAAAGATATATTCTTTTTAGTTGTTGTTGTTGTTGTTAAGTGCCATCGAGTCGGTTCCGACCCATAGCGACCCTGTACAGGGTTTCCTGTGATTATTATTTTTTTATATTTGTTTTAAAAATTAAAACGCTTAATAATTTCTCATGTCATTTTTGTTCTCATCTGTGTAGCATTTTTTTAGAGAACACATATGGAATAGTCGCTGTGTCTAGAAATTTCTAAAATTTAACAATAAAAAACTAGATTGAATTTATTTATTCTTATAACATACATATCCCTATTCTAAGAACAGTGCATTATTTCATTATTGATTTGTTTATTCAATGTATGCTTTACGTGCAATTATTATTCCCATATCACAGAGAAGTGTAATCAAGCATTTAAAGACCTTGTCCAAGTTTGAAGGGCCAGTGTTTTGCAAAGTCAGACTTTTGTAGCAGGTTATTATGACCCACAAACTCTTATCTACTTTACAGAATTGCTATTTCTTTAAACATAAAGTCTTTTTTTTCTACATTCTTCCATATGTGTGTTCACAATAATCATTCATCTCTTTGTTGACTGATAAGCCGTCAAATAATCATGTCAGAAAATGTAAATGATAGCACATCTTATAATCATACTTTGAAAATATTGTTCTATCAATTTCCATCTGAATAGATACCTGATTATTATTATACTAATACTGGAATTGAATCATATTATTAGTGTAATAACAGGCAATTGGCCTGTCTGAAAATCAGCTCTTCAACTATAAATTACAAAAATAATATTCAGCCAACTCACAAAAATGTTTTATTTAATCATACTTATATATCTTTCAGAAAGAAGATAATCAAAGACAGATTCAGGCAACTATACTTCTGATGTATTATTGCCAACTTTATCAAGAAGAGTAACATTGTTTTAGTTTTCATTAAGTATTTTATTCTGTTGGTAGAGGATTTTTAACTTATCCTTTAAAACAATAAAAAAGTTTATCTCTTTTCATCAGGTAATGGAAAATACAGATATCTACATCTAATATGATTGCTTCTTTTCAATGAAACCTGTTCTCAGACCTCTATCCTTCTACTACTGTATACCTGTAGATTCATTTTCTCTCTTCCTGTTCTGTCTTGTCACTATCATTTTCAAAGTGACTTTAATACAGATTTTGCAGTCAATGTCTACATCTCAAGGGCAATTATTTATTTATTTTTTTAATTTCATGTATTTTCTTTATTGTCACTTGCATTTATTTTATTTTCTCTATTGTCATTTTTCATAGATTAATTTAATCTATCAACTACATATTTGTAACACTATTGCTATCGTAAGGTACCGATTCATAGCAATCCTATGCATAGCAGAAGGAAATACTGCCTAGTGCTGGGCCAGCCTCATTATTATTGCCACTCTTGAGACCATTGATAATGCCATTTTGCCATTCCATCTTCATGGGGTTCTTCCTGATTTTCTCTCACCCCCCATCTTACCAAACATGACATCCATTTCCAGGGACAGGTCCCTTCTGAAAATATGTCCAAAGTATGAGAGATGAGATTTAGCCATCCTGGCCTCCAAAGAACACTCTAGATGCACTTCTTTCAACAGAGATCTGTTTATCCTTTTGACAGCCCATAATACTTTCATTGTTCGCCTCCAACACCATAACTCAAACACATCAGTTCTTCTATGATGTTCTTTATTCATTGCCCAAATTTCACATGCATATAAAGCTAGTGAAAATACCATACCTTGTCCTCAAGCTGACATCCTTGCTCTTCAGTACCTTAAAAAAGGTCATGTACAACAGATTTGCCTAATGCAAGAGGTCCTTTGATTTCTTGGCTTGTGCTTTCATGAGTGTTGATGGTTGATTCAAGAAGAATGAAGTCCTTGACAACTTAAATCTTTCTCTTTTGATAAAAATGTTGTTTATTTATCCAAAGGGAAGAATTTTTTTTTTTTTCTTTATAGTAAGATGCCATGCATTCCAAATTCCAAAGGCTGTGGCCTTTGATCTTCCCCAGTAAGTATTTAAGTCCTCTTCATTTTCAGCAACCAAGGTTGTATCATCTGCATTTCACAGATTGTTAATGAGTCTTCTTCCAATCCTGATGTCATGTTTTTCTTCAAATTACCCAGCCTTTCAGATCATTTGTTCAGCATACAGGTTAAATAAGATGGTGAAAGAATACAACCCCGTCTCACACCTTTTTATAATTTTAAACCATTCATTGTTCCCATGTTGTGTTTGAACAATTGCCTCTTGGTTGAGGTACAGATACCTTGTGAACACAACTAAATATTCTGGAATACTCATATTTCACAACATGATATATAGATTGTCATGATCCACACAATCAAAAGCCTTTGGGTAGACAATAAAGCACAGGAAACCATCTTTCTGATATTCTCGTCTTTCAACCAACATCTATCAGACATCAGCAATGAAATCCCTCATTCCACGTCATTTTCTGAATCTGACTTGAACCTCTGAAAGTTCTCTGTCAAGGTATGCTTACAGCTGTTACTGTATTACTTTTAGTAAAACTTTTCTTGCATGGACTATCAGAGATATTGTCTGATGATTTCCACATTCCATGGGGTCACCTTTCTTTGCAATGGGCACAAATATGGAACTCTTCCAATCAGTTTATCAGATAGATTTTCTTCCAAATTTCTTGACAGAGATGAGTTAGTGCCTCCAATGCTACCTCACTTTCTTGAAAGATTTCAATTTGTAGTTCATCAGTTCCTAGTACCTTGTTCTTTGGCAATTCCTCAATGCACCTTGGATTTCTTCCTTCAGTATCATTAGCTCTTCATCATATGCTACCCCGTGAATTTGTTCAACATCAACCATTTTCTTTGTCACAGTGACACTATGTATTGCTTCCATCATCTTTTGATGCTTTCTGCATCATTCAATTATTTGCCCAGGAATCCTTTAATAAGAAAGTTAAGGCTTGAATTTTTTTCCAGTTCCCACAGCTTCTATCATGGAGG
>NW_006409104.1:348892-350375 GCF_000296735.1 Chrysochloris asiatica
TTTACATGGGAGAACATTAGTTTTACATTCATCCTATCATATATCATTTCATTGCCTTGGGTACAATCCCCTCCATGCATCATCACCCAGCCAAAGGTATACACTACAAGCCTGCATCCTCGTTGTCAGCACACAGCCCCTCTTCCTCTCTGTGTCTAAAGTCCCCAACTGCTCCATCTCTTCACGTCATGGTCTCTGTCTCCATCTCAGGCATCACCGCTTCTCTGGGTAGGGTACCACTCTCTGCTCTTCTCCCTTGATGGTCCCAGGGACCTCTGCTCTGAAAAGTTAATCACTCCCCTCCTTGCTACAAAACGTCTGCTTTTAGATTTCCAACCCTCACAATCAGTCCTGACAACAATTATTTACTGTTGTATGACAGGGGACCCATCCACATTTCATTTCATCAGCCCCGCCTAGACAGACTGGATACAACTCAGTGGAGATTCTACCTTCCTTCATGCCCTTTGAGTCTAGGTTCCCTCTGGAAAGCCTGTAAGCCAGTCACTTCTTGCCTTTGTAGCACCCCCCACCCCCATTTTGGGTAGCCAATGTCCAAGTTGCCCATCCCTGTCTACTCTGTATTTGGAGTATGACTTCAATAAATATAATTTTTGTTTTATTCTCTTAAGTGTAAAATGTTTGAAGCCTGTTTTCAAAGCACTGACTTTGGAAAGTTCTTGGCTTCTTTCAGCATCTGGGCCCACACAGGAATCCTTGTATTTCTCCATGTGATTTGGCATCAATCTTCTGAATCTAGGAGGTTTACAATCCTGGGGTTCCAAGTCCAAAAACTCACTACATTCTATCTCTTATTTCTTTATTATATAAAGCTCCTCTTTCTCAGTTCACTTCTCTTTAATTTTATATCTCAAGGTACAAACAAATTCTGTACATTGCATGCAAATTCATTACCATCATATCTATGAAGATTTACAATAAAAAATATAGTTACATCAGAGCAGAGTTGACCACATCAGATAATATGAGGGGTAATTGCATCACATTAGATCTCATCATGGAAGGTATAATTTTATCCTAACTTCTAAACGTAAGAAGATCTTAGCTCAGTTAAATAGATACAGATCCTTAAGGATCAAAGGTTGTAATTCTGCAAAAACAAATGTTTGTTCTTCTGGAAATCAGTCCAATGTAGTTTAAATATTCTTCTCCAACACCATACATCAAATGCATCAATTATTTCACAGTCTGCATTATTCATTGCTCAGCGTTCATAGGCATATAAGGCAATTGAAAATACATGGGATACATCAGGTGAACCCTAGTCCTCAAAGCAACATCTGTGCTTTTAAAACTTCAGAGAGATTTTTTGCTGCAGATTTTCCTAATTCAATACATCTTTTGATTATTGACTGATGTTTGCATGATCATGAATAATAGATGAAAGCAAATTAAGTCTTTCAAACTTAATTTGTTTCTCTTTTTTTCATGATTTTTGCTATTGATATATTTGTGAGGATTT
>NW_006409104.1:351435-353713 GCF_000296735.1 Chrysochloris asiatica
TGAAATGGACTGGTATTGGATATTTTTTAATCTGACAACCACATGGTTTACTATGCCTGGAATGACAAATTGAAGAAGAATGGTATTGCATTCATCGTCAAAGAGAACATATCCAGATCAGTCATGAGGTACAACACTGTCTGTGATAGAATAATATCCATAAGCCTACAGGGAAGTCCAGTTAATACTGTAATTATTCACATTTACACACCAACCACTAAAGCCAGTGAGGATGAATTAGAAGAATTTTACCAACTTATCAATCTGAAATTGATCAAACATGCAATAAAGATGTATTGATCATTACTGGTGATTGGAATGCAAAGGTTGGGAATAAAGAGGAAGAACCAGTAGTTGGAAAATACGGCCTTTGTGATAGAAATGATGCTGGAGAACTCATAATAGAATTCTGCAAAATCGATGCTTTGTTCATTTCAAATACCCTCTTTAGACAACATAAAAGATAGCTATACACATGGACCTCACCAGATGGAATACAGAGAAATCAAATTGACTACATCTGTGAAAAGAGACTATGGAAAAGCTCCATACCATCAGTCAGAACAGGGCCAGAAGCAGACTGTGGAACACACCATACATTACTCATATGCAAATTAAAACTGAAGCTGATGAAAATGAAAACATGGTCACGAGAGCCAAAATATGACCTTGAATATATCCCACCTGAATTTAGAGATCATCTGAAGAAAAGATTTGATGTGTTAAACACTAAAGACTGAAGACCAGAAGAGTTCTGGGATGATATCAAGAACATCAGAAGAAAGCAAAAGGTCATTAAGAAGACAGGAATGAAGGGAAAGATTTAAATGGGCATCAGAAGAGACACAGAAACTTGCTTTCCAGCATAGAAAGGCTAAGACAAATGTAAGAAAAAACAAGGAACAAGAGCTCAATAGAAATTTTCAAAGATCAGCTTGAGAAGATAAAGCCAAATATTACAACAAAATGTACAAAGATCTGGAATCAGAAAACCAAAAAAGAAGGACAGGCTTAGCATTTCTCAAGCTGGGGAAACTGAAGAAAAAATTCAATTCTCAACTTTTTTCTCTGGGAAAATTATTGAATGATGCAGAAAGCATCAAGAGAAGATGGAAGGAATACACAGAGTCATTGTATCAAAAGGAAATGGTTAATGTTCAACCATTTCAAGAGGTAACATATGACAAGAGTCAATGATATTCAGGGAGGAAGTCCAAAGTGCATTGAAGGAATTGGTAAGGAACAAGGCACCAGGAATTGATGGAATAAAATTGAAATCTTTCAAGAAAGTGAGGCAGCACAGGATGCACTCATTCATCTCTGTCAAGAAATTTGGAAGACAGCTATATGGCTGACTGATTGGAAGAGATCCATATTTGTGCCCATTCCAAAGAGAGGTGACCCAATGGAATGCAGAAATCATCGATCTCTTTGTTATCCCATGCGAGTAAAGGTTTTCTCTAGGTAATACAGAAATGGCTATAATCATACATTGACAGAGAACATCTAGAGGTTCAAGCCAGATTCAGAAGAAGCCGTGGAACAAGGGATATCACTGCTGATGTCCTATGGATCATGGCTGAATGCAGAGTAGATCAGAAAGATGTTTACCTGTGCTTTATTGACTGCACAAAGGCTTTTGATTGTGTGGGTCATGACAAGCACTGGACAACATTGGGAAGTATGAATATTCTGGAACACTTGATTGTGCTTATGAGGATTCTGTACCTGGACCAAGAGGCAATTGTTCCAACAGAACATGGGAACATTGAATGTTTTAAAGTTAAGAAAGGTGTGTGACAAGGTTGTATTTTTTCACCAAACTTATTCAACCTGCATCCTGAGAAAATAATCCGAGAAGCTGGGTTCTATGAAGAAAAACATGGTATCAGAATTGGAGGAATACTCATTAACAACTTGCGTTATGCAGATGATACAACCTTACTTGCTGAAAGTGAAGAGGACTTAAAACATTTACTGTTGAAGATCAAAGAGCACAGCCTTCGGTATGAATTACATCTCAATGTCAAGAAAACTAAAATCGTCACCAGTGGACCAATAAACAACATTCTTATCAACGGAGAAAAGATTGAAGTTGTCAAGGACTTCATTCTTGGATCAAGTATCAACATTCATGGAAACATCAATGAAGTGATGAAATGATGTACTGCATTCAGCAAATCTGCTGCACAAGACCTTTTAAAAGTGTTGAAGAGCAAAGATGTCAGCTTGAGGACTAAGGTGTGCCTGACCCAAGCCATGGTATTTTCAGTAACCT
>NW_006409104.1:353973-367340 GCF_000296735.1 Chrysochloris asiatica
CAACGAGATGGACTGATCAAGTGGTAACATAGATGGACTCCAGCGTGGCAACAGTAGTGTGGTTGGCCCAGGATCAGGCAGTGTTTCGTTCTGCTGTGCATAGAACGAAAATAGAATGAAAACACCATGGCGTGGGGATTCTATCTCCTCCCACCCCACCCCCCACTTATGAAAATGAAAAATCACAACCTTCGTTATGGATTGCTTCTCAATGTAAAGAAAACAAAAATCATCACCATTGTGCCAATAATCAATATTCTTATCAATGGAGAAAAAAAATTGATATTGTCAAGGACTGCAATCTTCTTGGGACAACTATCAACACTCATGGAAGCAGCAGTCAAGAAATCAAAAGACGTACTGCATTAGGGATATCTGCTGCACAATAACTTTTTAAAGTTTTGAAGGGGAAAAATATCAGCTTCAGAACTAAGATGTCTCTGACCCAAGCCATGGTATTTTCAATAACCTCATATGCATGTGAAAGCTGGACATGAATAAGGAAGAGCATACAAAAAATATGCTTTTGAGTTATGGCCAAACTTGGTCTCTCATACTTTGGACATATTGTCAGGAGTGTTGGGGTGGGCTGGGTAGGGTGGAGGGTCAGAGAAAAAGAGGAAGACCCCCAACGAGATGGATCAGCCAGGTGGCATCATTGATGGACTCAAGTGTGGCAGCGGTAGTGAGGTTGGCCCAGGATCGAACATTGTTTCGTTCTGCTGTGCATGGGGTCGCTATGAGTCGGTTCCGACTCGATGGCACCTGACAACATATATATATATATTCCTGTTTATTGTATTTGGGTAACCTTTCTTTTTTTTCTTTTTTTTTTTTTTTCTCTTTACTTCCTGATATAAAGACTTTATGATCTCTTTCTTTTTTTGACTACTTCCTGAAGTGAGTAAAGACCTTATAATCTTTTTTTTTTTTTTTTTTGACTGCTTCCCTAAGAAAGCAGAAATTTTACAGTCTTTCTTTTTCCTTTCCTAAAATATAAATGCATGCCTTAGAAATTTAAACTAGCCAACTGGGTAAGGGAAAGGATTGTGCAGTCAAAGCCCTAGCCAATCTGTTGTGACACAGCCTTAATAGTCATGTTAGGGATACAAAACCTGACAGAATGCCCACTCGGTGTGTTTACTGTCCTGTTCTTGTATATACAGCCATACACACACATCCTCTTGCAGGAGTAAATTTTGTTTGCCAAGTTAGTTTAGCATTTGTAAAGCAGCTTTAACCTTCGCCTCTGAGGGAAATGCCTCCTGCTGCCTAGTCATGGCAGCCCTCCACTGAGATCTGCTGAAGTTTCCTAAGGAAGCAAATAAATCCTGACTCTTGCCAAAGTGGGAAAAATTCCTACTGGAGAATCAAATGGCAACCAGGTAACTTTGTGTGAGGTCCAACGGTAAGGAAAAACCACAGGGGTGAACAGTACTGCCTTTGGAGGTTGGATCATTCTAGAGGTTTTGTGTGTATGAATGACACATGCCCTGGGTTTGAAGCGATTGTGGAGTCCTGATCCTTGGTTCCATGACCACCTCAGACAGCTTAAGGTGGTATTGAGTCAAGGACTCAATTTGAGTTGGGGGTTTATACCGACACACAAATTGTTAGGAGGGGTCCAACGTTCCCACGAGGGAAATGACCAGAGACAGATAAAGCAAAAATAAAAAAGAGCAAGATGCCTCCAAGAATAAGGGTGTGTTGAGCCTCTGTGAAAGAAAATACAGCCAGATAACACCAGTAAATGAATCTCTAGACAAAATGAAACCAAAAACAAAACCCCCCATAATCCATTGTGATTAATGTTAAAATGCTAGAAAGAAAACCCTCAGACTAAAGGGAAGAAAAAAAAAAACAACAACAACAAAAAAAACAACGGTTAGGTTTTGCTGCTTTATTTGAACCATCCTCAAACCCTCTATCTTTTAGCCCAAATTTGACACATTTGAGGATTGGGTTTGTCAACTCTTGATTGAGTATGTAAATGATAAAAAGCCCTGTATCTCAAGAAGAAATTGACTATGCTCTCTGTTGGAGGCAAGGCCCAGTTCTCCTTTTTCCCCTTGAAGCTAAAAATAAGGAAGGAGAAAGGGAAGAAGGAAGATCTGCCCAAGAAACCAAACCCCCTTCATGGGATTCTCTCTCCTGCCTTCCCTCTCCCCTTGTAATCCTGCCCCCAGCCTGTGTCCCAAGCTTCACCTGATGAACCCACCCCTACCCTTGATCCTGTGCTAACCTCCCCAAAATGTCCTCTTAGTGAACTTGTCCCCATTCAATACCCTTCATTGCCAAAACTTAGAAAACAAATTGAACAATATCAAAAGGCTATCCAATATTTTCCCTTTCCCCCTCTTCCTGAAGCTCAGTCTCAACCACAACCTCTTTTTCCACTGAGGGAAGTCCCTTTAGGGCAATGAGAAATTGGATTTCTTAATTCACCTTTAACTAGCTTCGAAGTAAGGAATTTTAAAAAATAATTGAGACCATTACTTGAGGATCCATATGGGTTTGTGGACCAAGTGGATCACATCCTGGGTCCTCAGTTATACACCTGGGCAGAATAATGTCCATCCTTGGGATTCACTTTTTAGGTTAGGAAATGTCCATGGTCCTCAGGGCAACAGTGGCTGCTTGGAAGCATGAACACCCTGCCAGCCCTGGGATCCCAACAGTTGATGTTAAATTTCCTAACCAGGACTCCCAATGTAACAATAATTCTGCCACTCTCAGAGGTAACATGAGAGACTTAAGCAAGATGATAATAAAGGGAATCAGGGAATCAGTCCTCTATTCCCAAAATGTATCCAAGGCCTATGATATGCAGCAAGGGAAAGATGAAAGACCTGCAGAATTCCTAGAAAGACTTAAAGGACAAATGAGGAGATATTCTGAGATAGACCTAAAAGATCCTATAGTATGAGTAATGTTAAAGTTCCATTTTGTCCCTAATAGCTGGCCTGACATTACAAAGAAATTACAAAAAGTAGAAACCTGGAAGAACAGGCCTTTGGAAGAATTATTAAGAGAGGCCAAAAAGGTATATGTAAGATAAGTTGAAGAGAAGAAGAGACAAAAAACTAAAATCATGTTGTCCACTTTTGGGCAGACAACCCAAGTAATAGCTAAAAGTCAAAGAGTCATGAGACCCCAAACTCCACTGTAAGGATCATACCAGAGGTCTGGGAACCCAGAGGCAGAAAAGAAAACAGATGCTTCAAATGCAGAAAAGGGGGACATTTCAGAAAGGGAAGCCCAAAATGGGAAAGGGAAAAGTAAAGAATGTCCCTTATGACCTTTGACAAAGAATAGGGTGGTCAAGGAATGTTTTATGTTGATAATTCCTACCAGGAGCCTTTGGAAAATTTAGAGGTAGGACCACAGAGAGACATTACAACCTTTATAGCAGATTCAGGGGCTTCCAGATCTTCCCTTTCTAACCAACCTCCTGGTTTCTTATGCTCCCCTAAGGAAATTTTAATCTCAGGGGTCAAAGGAGAAAGACTTAGAACCAAGATACTTGAAGAGACCACTGTTAGATTCAGAAAGAGGACAGCCACTATTAAATTTCTTCTGGTATTAGTTGCAGGAATGAACCTAGGGAGAGATTTAATGACTAAACTAGGCTGAGATTTATAGATAAGCCAAAAAATAATTCATGTCTTTAAACCTCCTAATTCCATGGGCATAGAAACAAATTGAGCCTATTTTATGGCCTAAGGAGGGGAATAGAGGAGTACTACAAATACCTCCCAATCAGATTAAACTAAAAAATCCAGGAGCGGTAATAAAAAGGAAACAATATCCTATCCGCCTTGAAGGCAGGCTTGTATTGAAATGCATGATTGAAGGATTAATTCAAGACAAAATCCTCGAGACAAAGTCCTCGAACCTTGTATGTCCCCATACAACATCCCAATTCTACCAGTAAAGAAACCAAATGGTTCATATAGTTTAGTACAAGACCTGTGAGCTATAAATCAAATCGTTCAAAGCAAACATCCTGTAGTCTCTAATCCATATACTTTACTCAGCATGATTCCTTACCATCACCAATGCTTTAGTGGTGTAGTGGACTAAAGGATGCCTTCTGGGCATGTTTCTTGACTGAGGACAATAGGGATCTGTTTACCTTCAAATTGGAGGACACCCACTCAGGAAAAACAAAAACACAAACAATATAGATGGGTGACTCTCACACAAAGGTTTACCAACTCACCAAATTTATTCTGTCAAATCCTAGAGCAAATATTAGAAAAATTCCCTCTTCCCCATCTGTGTGCCTCCTTAAGTATGTAGACAACTTGCTCCTTTCGGGCGATAACCAGAAGGAGATCACTAATATAGCCATAGATTTCCTAAATTTTCTAAGCTCCCAAGGGCTATGAATTTCCAAGAACAAACTACAATTTGTGGAAACTGAAGTGAGATACCTAGGACATCTAATCAGCTAAGGGAAATGAAAATTAGGACCTGAGAGAGTAGAAGGAATTGTAACCCTCCTTTTGCCATATATGGAACAAGAATTCAGAAAGATCCTGGGGTTGGTTAGATATTGTTGCATATGGATTGATTCATATTCCTTAAAGACCAAAAATCTTTATCTGAAACTAGCTTAGAGGGGCCCAATCCTCTCCTCTGGACCACTGAAGAAATCCACAGGCAAAAGAATTAAAACAGGCCCACATCACAGCCCCTGTCTTAGTGCTGCCATTGTTAGAATAACCCTTTAATTTTGTAAATGTCAATAAGGAAGTGGCCCTGGGAGTACTTACCCAAAATCATGGGGTTCGTCACCAGGCTGTAGCCTTTTTGTCTAAACTACTGGATCCAGTTACTAGGGATGGCCAGAGTGTATCTAGTTGGTAGCAGCCACCACATTACTAACTGAAGAAGGCAGAAAATTAACCTTTGGAGGAAATTAATTATCTGTACCCTTCATAGTAGTAAGAATCATCTTAAATCAGAAAGTGGAAAGGTGGCTCACAGATTCCAGGATTTTAAATTATGAGGCAATCTTATTGGAAAGGGATGACTTAACTCTGACCACTGTTGAAGCTCTAAACCTAACTTCCTTTTTAGTAGAGAGCTCCAAGGTGGGGCCCCTGAACATCAATGTCTGGATATCACTGATTACCAGACAAAAAACCGACCTGACTTTAGGGAGACCCCATTTAAAATTGGGTGTCATCTTATTGTTGATGGGTCTTCCTGAATAATTAAAGGAAAAGGCACAATGAATACTCTATATTGGATGATGAAAGCTTCACAGTGATGGGTTGTTGTTGTTGTTATTTGCCATGGAGTCGGTTCCGACTCTTAGCGACCCCTATTCAGGGTTTCTGAGGCTGTAACTCTTTATGGGAGCAGAAAGCCTCATCTTTCTCCTATAGAACAGCTGGTAGTTATGAACTGATGACCTTGCAGTTCACAGCCAGATTTGTAATGACTCATTACCAGAGCTCCTTACAGTTATGGGTAGAGCTCCCAATAATTGGTCAGCACAAACTTGTGAATTGTTAGCCCTAAAACACAAGTAAAAGGGGTATAATTTCTACAAATTTGAAATATGTTTTTGGAGTAGTACACACATATTGAAAATATGGGCAGAATGAGGACTAGAAAACAGCTGAGGGCAGGATCTAATACACAAGGAACTAATAATCCAAGTATTGGAAAGCCTAAAGTTACCTGAAGAAATAGCGATAGTCCATTTTCCAGGGCACCTAAAAGGCTCCACTTTTGATCACGGAGGCAACAACCTAGCAGAAGAAATGACCAAACAAGATGCTCTGTCCCCAGAGATACCTATTTTTCATTTAACACCATGCCTTCCTGCCCCAGTTGCCACCCCAATTTTCACCCCAGGTGAAAAAGAGCAATTAAAGACAATAGGGGCATAGGAGATTCCAGAGGGCAAATGGCTATTGTCTGATGGGAGAGAAATGCTGTATAAAACAATAATGAGAGAAATCCTTATGCAATTGTATCAAGGTAGCCACTGGGGTCTCCAGGCAATGTGTGCTGCAATTCTTTGGGTTTATGGATGCAGGGGCATCTATACTTTAGCTAAACAAGTTTCTGAGGCATGTCCTGTGTGTCACAAGACAAATAAACAAGCCTTAAGGCAAATACCTCTGGGAGGAAGGAATCCTAGGTTAAGACCCTTCCAGAACATTCAAATAGATTATACAGAAATGTCTAAAATGGGTCATCTCAAGTACCTCCTCATAATTGTGGATCACCTTACCGATTGGCAAGGTTATTCCTTTACCAGGGGCAACTGTCAACAATGTACTTAAGATCCTTGTGGAAACTATTATACCCCAATTTGGTTTAATTGAGAACATTGACTCAGATAATGGTTGTCACTTTACTGCTAGTGTAATTAAAGGACTTCTACAAACTCTTAGAATTAAATGGGAATATCATACCCCTTAGCACCCTCCATCCTCCAGTATAGTAGAAAGGATGAATCAAATTCTGAAAAATCAGCTTACTAAATTAACTTTAGAAACGTAGTTATGTTGAACTAAATGTCTTCCTATAGCGCTTTTAAGAATCCGAACAGCCCTCGAAGAGGCATTGGCCTATCCCCATATGAAATGCTTTATGGGTTATCCTACCTGAACTCTATTATTGACTTTCTTACTTTTGAGACAAAGGATCAGTGTCTCAAAATCTATATTCTTGGCTTGTCTGCCACTTTACTTTCTCTTAGGAAAAAGGGTCTCCTGGTGCAGACACCTCCTCTAGAGTTCCCGGTACATCGTAATCACCCTGGTTATTATGTGTTAATTAAGAGCTGGAGAGAAGAAAAATAGGAGCCAATCTGTGAAGGACCCTTCCTGGTGCTTTTAACCACAGAAACTGCAGTCCATACAACAGAGAAGGGTTGGATTCATCACATGTGGGCAACAAAAGCCCTCTTACTTACTCAAGAAAAATGGACCGTGATTCCAGGAACCACTCATACCAAATTATGTTTCAAAAGGACTTAATCATCTTTTTCTTTCTCTTTTTCCCCTTACTGAAGGACATTTTACAATTAACATATCTCAGGTCAACTCTCCCCTGACTATTCAGTTTGATGCTTGTTCTATCATCCCGTACAGACAAGAGGAGTCTCAGAGAAAATTGTCTAATGTTGATAAATATCTCTGCCCCTTCAGAGCAGCAGAACATAAATATAAATATTGTGCCTTAAGGTGCCCCTGTAATGACTAGAGCGATGTGTGGTGGGCCACCCAATATCAGGGATGGATTTACAATCCACCCTCCACAAACTCTATCAGAACACTAAAGAACAAAATCTAACTCATATGAGGACCACCCCCCACAAATGTAAACATTTACAATGCAATCCATTACTTTTAATTATATATAGTCCCAAACCCATGACCAGAGAACCTTCAGTAATAGGAGACTATGGATTGGGGGCCAATGTTATAGGAAAGGATCCTCAAACCCTACCTCTACTAAGGATAGAAATCAAACACAGAATCCTAGAATTGATTCAGATTTGGTACTCCCCCGAAGTTCAGGAAATGACCCTTCCAAAGTAACAATTACCTAAGACAAACTATAGCTATAGAAACAAGATATGGGGATGCGAATGCTGGGTTGGAATGGATGAAATATTCTGTCCACACTCTAAACAAGAGTGATTGTTACACCTGTGCAGCAGGAAGACTGGAAGCCCAAGTGGTCTCCTTTCCACACAGATGGTCCTCAGACCCTCAGGGCATGTACTGTATGGTTGTTTTCTTCCAGGACCCTATAGCCTGGGGCAATGAATCCCTTAACTTTTTGTCATGACTGTTTCCTAATGTCAGGGGTGCTATGGGTCAGCCCCTGAGGACAATTAGACCTTAAGCTTCAAATGTCAATTTCACTTCATGTCTCTACAGACATGGGGGGAATTGATGTTCATCAGAAACCTGACGGGATACAGCAAGCACATACTCTTTGAAGAGCTCCAAAATTTGTCAGCCCTGGCTATTCCATGAGCAGATGTATGGTGGTATTGTGGGAAACAATTATTCAGGGTATTACAGGCAAAGTGGAATGGCACCTGTGCTTTGGTGTAATTGGCTATCCCTTTCACCCTGCCATCCCATCAACCAACAACTACACGTAGTTGGTCCCTATGGATCTTTAGATCCTCATGTTAACATAGACAGTATAAGAGTTCCCTGAGGGGTTCCCAATGAATTCAAAGCAAGAAACCAAACAGTAGCAAGTTTTAAATCTGTATTATTCTGGTGGTCAACCATTAATAAAAATGTGGACTGGATTAACTATATCTACTATAATCAATAAAGATTTGTAAATTATACCAGTGATGCTATAAAAGGAATAGCAGAACAATTAGGACCTTCTAGCAAAGTGGCCTGGGAAAACAGGTTAGCCCTAGATATGATATTATCAAAAAAAGAGTTATGATCAGAGTCCAATATTGTACTTTCATTCCAAATAACACAGCTCCTGATGGTACCATTACCAAAGCATTACAAGGGCTGACCACCTTAGCTAATGAACTCGCTGAAAATTCAGGCATAGATAACCCTTTTTCTAATATCATGGAATAATAGTTTATGCAATGGAAAGGGCTTATGAATTTGTTCCTTACATTTCTAACTATGTATTTGGCATATTAACACTAATGGGATACTCTATTATATCTTGTATAAGATGATTAGTTCTAAAACTCATAGAACCATCCCTATCCAAACAACCACCACCCCCATATTAAAATAACCTTTTTCACCTAGACACATATGAACACCAAAGTCAACATCTCCTTGCAGAATTCGAAGAAAAGAATGAAGAATTCTAAAACAAAACAAAAATTATAATCCTGTTTACTATATTCAGGTGACCTTTCTTTTTTTATTTATTTGCTTAAAAAAAGAGACGGAATTGTGGGGAAAAAATAATTATTATAATCCTGTTTATTGTATCTGGGTAAACTTTCTTGTTTTTTTCTTTACTTCTTAATGTAAAGACTTTATGATCTCTCTCTTTTTCTTTGACTACTTAATTTAGTCTCACTGAGTGTCTTTTACATAACATCAGAATTCATTTCTAACAGGACAGACCAGTAGCTGGAGAAGGATAACATGTTTTATAAGGTGGAGGGTAAGAGAAAAAGAGAAAGACCTCCAGTGACATGTATTTTCAAAGTGGCAGCATCAATGGGCTCAAGTGTGATGACAATTGTAAGGTTGTCTCAGGATTGGGCATTGTTTCGTTCTGTTGTGCATAGGGTCACTATGAGTAGGTACTGACTTGATGGCACCTAACAACAAAACAAAACCATATTTATTCAACCTGTATTCTGAGCAAATAATCCAAGAATATGGATTATATGAAGAAAAACATGGTATCAGGATTGAAGTGTGAGAAATAACTTTTGTGGTCCATCTTCAGGAATTCATGAGATTGCAAGACCTTCTAGACAGATTGTTGAAACAAGGAGGCTGTTCTAGGAATAGGAAATTTACAAAAAAATACAGTCATTAAGACAATGAGCAAGCCATTTTGGCATCAATGGGGGAGAGAAATAGGACATGCCATAGAATTGTGTATGGAGAACTGGAACTGGAGGAGGGACGTTTTGGAGACAAGAATGAAAACATTTTGTGGCAGGCCATGTGGTGCAGCAGCTGCCCATGTACCTACTTGGTTGGGAGCCTGATTTTGCAAAATCAAGTAAAGAAAACCTCACTCTTGCTAAAATGAGTACAGATTAGATTACTTGAACTTTTGTCAGTATAGACCACTTTTCTCACAAATTTGGGGGCCCATTCAGAATTTTCTGCCCACTTGGAGTGGCAGCCCTAGTGGGAAAGGAGACAAATCCAGTCTTGGTTTTGGCTGCCTACTCCACAGGGTTGATTGTCTACCAGCGAGAGTCAGAAAAAGACCTAAGACTGTTAAAAGATAAACAGAATTAGAGACAGAGTTGTGGAGGATTGAGAACAGAATAACCATGGCAACAATGCAATCTGTGCACAGGCCAGGGTTGGAAAATTGGACCATAAATATTACCTGATGATCAGGCATTTTGGGGGGTTATTGTGTGACTGAGACACATCTTGGGTGTGAAGCGAGTGCAGAGTCCCAATCTGGTTGGAGACGGATAAAGTGAAATCTCAGGGTTGTATGCAAGAACTCTCCCCATGTGCCCAAACATGGGGAAAGTTTGTTAGGTTGAGTATGCAAGGGAACTCAGACACCAAGACCAAAAGAAAATGGGGAATTCATTTTTCTTGGATCAATCATCAACACTCATGGAAGCAGCAATTAAGAAATCAAATGACATATTGCATTAACAGATCTGCTGCACAAGACTTTTTAAACTGCTGAAAAGCAAACATGTCAACTTGAGGACTAATGTACGCCTGACGCAAGACATGCTATTTTCAATAACCTCATATGCATAGAGAAGTTGGAAGGTGAATAAGCAAGATCATAGAAAAATTGATGCATTTGAGTTATGGTGTTGGAGGAGAATATTGAAAGTGCCATAGGCTGCCAAAAGAAGAGACAGATCTGTGTTGGAAGAAGTATAGTGAGAGTATTCCTTGTAGGTCAGGATGGCCAGACTTGATCTCTCATATTTCAGACATATTTTAAGGAGGAACCAGTCACTGGAGAGGGATACCATGTTTGATAAGTTGGAGGATCAGAGAAAAAGAGAAAGACCCCCAGCGACATGGACTGGCAAAGTGGCAGCATCAATAGGGTCAAGTGTGGCAACAATTGTGAGGTTGGCCCAGGACTGGGCAGTGTTTTGATCTGTTGTGCATAGGGTCTCTGTGAGTCAGTACTGACTCAATGGCACCTAAGAACAAAAATAACAAATCCAGGACATGGCTACATATATTTATCAAAACATTATTTTTAATATGCAAATATTCAAATTATCATAATAATCACAAATAATAAAATTGAGTTAACTGAAGATATTTCCCAGTTTGTGAAGTATAAAATTGCTTAAACATGCATTTAAGAATTGATAATTACTGGTAACTGGAATGCAAAAGTTGGAAAAAAAGGACTGGAAGTTGGAAAGTATGGCATTTGTGATAAAAACAACACCTGAGATCTTATGTTATAAATTTGCAAGGTCAGCTGCTTATTAATTTTGAATATCTATTTTCAATGTTACAAATGTCAATTATACATATGGATATTAAAAGACAGAATTATAGTAATCAAATCAATTGCATCTACAGAGAAAATGATGAAGAATTCAATCATCAGTCTGAGTACATCCAGAGACTGACTATAGAAGAGACGATCCATTATTTGAAAGTTCAATTCAAAGCTGAAGAAAATTAATATAAATTCAGGAAGTCCAAAGTTGGAACATGAGTAAATACTAACTGAATTTAGAGACAATTTCAAGAATAGATTTTATGCATTGAATGCTAATTACTAATGACCAGATGTGGTATGGCATCAAAGGCATTATATACATAGAAAGCAATAGATTATTAAAGAGACAGGAAAGAAAGAAAAGAACAAAATGGGTGTCAGAAGAGGCTCTTAAACTGCTCTTGAATATTGAATATCAGAATCTAAAAGAAGAAATATTGAAGTAAATGTGCTAGACAGAAGATTTTAAAGTACAGTTTAAGAAAGGTGAAAAATTATTATATATGTAAAGACTTGGATTTATAAACTCCTCAAAAAGAAACCACCACTTGTCTGTCAGTTTGTCGTACTGCCGTGACTTGTGATTTGCAGTGATTCTGGAATCGATGCCACCAGTATTTTAAATAACAGCAGGGTCGCCAATGGTGAACAATTTTAGATAAGAGTCCAGATGAAATCAGAGTAGGAAGAAGGAGTGATGAACTATTTCCGAATATTTAGTAACTGAAAACTTTATGAATAGCAGAGAAATACAGTCGAGATATAATGTCAGAAAATGAGCACCACAGGTTGCAAGGCACTCAAATGCGACTGGGGAACAGCTGCCTCCTTAAAGTAGAGTTGACCATCTTGACATGAATGGAATAAAGCCAATGGGAGAAAAGGCCAGGAGACCTTCATTTCCTGAAGGGGCAAAACTCAAAATGAAGAGAAACAGCTGTAAACATCCATTAATAATCAGAGCATGGACTGCTTGAAATATGAATCTAGGAAAATTATAAATTGTCAAAAATGAAATGGAATGTATATGCATCGATATCTTAGGCATTCGTGAACTGAAATGTACTGATATTGACCATTTTGAATCTGACAACCACGTGGTTTACTATGCTGGGAATGACAGATAGAAGAAGAATGTTGTTGTACTCATTGTCAAAAGAACATATCAAGACCTGTCATGAGGTACAATGCTGTCTGTGATAGGATAATATCCAAGTGCCTATATTAAAAGACCAGTTAATACAACTATTATTTAAATGTACACACCAACTACTAAAGCCACTGAAGATGAAACAGACCAAATCTACCTTCTTCAATCTGAAATTGATCAAACAAAATGTACTGATCATTACTGGTGATTGGAATTCATAGGGTAGAGGCAAACAGGACAGATCACTAATTGAAAAACATAGCTTTGGTGAAAGAAATGATGCTGGAGATCACATGATAGAATTCTACAAAATCAATGATTTTTTCATTTCAAATACCTTCTTTACACAGCATAAGACATGATTATACACATGGACCTCATCAGATGGAATACACAGAAACCAATTGACTACATCTGTGGAAAGAGATGATGGAAAAGCTATATATCATATGTCAAAACAAGTAGATTGTGGAACAGACCATCAATTGCTAATATGCAAATTCAAACTAATGCTGAAGAAAATGAAAACAAGTCCACGATAGCCAAAATGAGGCCTTGACTATACATCCCACCTGAATTTACAGATCATCTGAAGAACAGATTTGATACATTAAACACTAAAGACCAGAAGAGTTGTGAGATGACAACAAGAACATCATACATAAAGAAAGTAAAAAATTCATTAAGAAGACAAGAAAGAAGGAAAAGGTCAAAATGGGTGTCAGAAAAGACACTGAAACTTTCTTTCCATCATAGAGATACTAAAGCAAATGGAAGAATTAAGAAAGTGCAAGAGCTGAACAGAAAAATTAATAGATCAGCTTGAGAAGATAAAGCCAAATATTACCACAAAATGTGCAAATGTCTGGAATCAGAAAACCAAAAAGGAAGAATACGCTCAGCATTTCTCAAGCTGTGGGGACTGAGGGAAAATTCAAGCTTCGACTTTCATAATTGAAGGATTCTCAGGGCAAATTATTGAATGATGCTTAAAGCATCAAGAGAAGATGGAAGGAATACAGAGTCACTGTACCAAAAGGAAATGGTT
>NW_006409104.1:367464-369685 GCF_000296735.1 Chrysochloris asiatica
CACTCACTCATCTCTGCCATGAAATTTGGAGACAACTATCTGGCCGACAAATCCATATTTGTGCCCATTTCAAAGAGAGGTAATCCAGTGGAATGTGGAAAACATAGGACAATCTGTTTGTTATGTTATGTGAGAAAAATTTTACTAAAGGTAATACAGAAACAGCTGCAAGCATACATTGACAGAGAACCTCTGTTCAAGCTGGATTCAGAAGAGGCTATAGAATGAGGGATATTATTGCTGATGTCTGGTGGATCTTGGCTGAAAGCAGAATATACCAGAAAAATGTTTACCTGTGCTTTATTTACTACACAAAGGATTTTGATTGTGTGGATCATGACAAGCTATGGGCAATGTTGCAAAGTATGAGTATTCCAGAATACTTACTTTTGCCCTTAAAAAATGTGTACATGGACCAAGAAGCAGTTGTTTGAACAGAACATGGGAACACTGAATGGTTTCAAATTAAGAAAGTTGTGCAAAAGTGTTGTATTATTTCACCACACTTATTCAACCAGTATGTTGAGCAAATAATCTGAGAAGCTGGTTTATATGAAGAACAACTTGGTTTGGAGGACAAATCATTAATAACCTGTGATATGCAGATGATACAACCTTGCTTGCTGAAAGTGAAGAACACTTAAAATGTTCACTGATCAAGATCAAAGAGCACAGTCTTTGGTATGGATTTCATTTCAATGTAAACAAAATAAAAATCCTTATCCCTGGACCAATAAACAGCATTCTTATCAATGGAGAAAAGATTGAAGTATTCTATGACTTTATTCTTTTTTTATCAACTATCAACACTCATGTAAGCAGCAGTCAAGAAATCAAAGGACCTATATCATTAGGCAAATCTGCTGCAAAAGACCTTTTGAAAGTGTTGAAGAGCAAAGATGTCAGCTTGAAGACTAAGGTGCACCTGACCCAAGCCTTGGTATTTTAAATAACCTCATATGCATGCAAAAGCTGGATATTGAATAAGGAAGACCATACAAGAATTGACGCATTTGAGTTATCGTGTTTGAGGAGAATATTAAAAGTGCCATGGGCTGCTAAAAGAACCAGCAGATCTGTGTTGGAAGAAGTGCAGCCAGAGTGTTCCTTGGAGGCCAGGATGGTCAAATTTTTTCTCTCATATTTTGGAAATACTGTCAGGTAGGATTGGTCGCTTGAGAAGGATATTATGTTTGGTAAGTTGGAAGGTTAGAAAATAGGAAGACCCCAAGCAAGATGGATTGGCAAAGTGACAGCTTCATAGACTCAAGCATGGCAACAATTTGGCCTAGGATCAAGTAGTGTTTAATTCTGCTGTGTATAGGGTCGCTATGAGTCCATACATACTCTATGGCACCTAACAACAATAACAACAACAACAAAAGACAATGTTTGCATTTCTCCAACTGAATACCTGCAAGGAAAAAAAAATCCAAGCCTAAATTGCAATATTGAAGGACTGTTTGGAAAAGAATAGAATTTTGTATGTAGTAGTACATAGTCAGATTACTGGTGCGGTTCTGTAGGATAAGCACCAGACTGTGAAATACAAGGTTGGAGATTCAAACCCACCAGCTGCTCTTTGGAAACTCTGTACAGTTGCTATGATTCAGAATCTTATCAATGGCATTTAAAAACAACAACAATTGGACATAGACAGGAACTCTCAGAAATTTAAGCCAGATTCAGAAGAGAATGTGGAATGAGTAATATTATTGCTGACTTCAGGTGAAGTTTGGCTCTAATCAAGGAGAGAGTGACTGACAATTAAAAAGCATTCATCTGTGTGGATCATCACAAGCTATGGGTAACACAGAGATAAATGGGTAATACAGAAAATGTTACTCATGAGAAACTGTGCATACAACAAGAGGCAGCTGTTAGAAAAGAACGAAGAGTTATTGAATGGTTTAAAATCAGGAATGATTTTCATCAGGGTTGTATCCTCTAATAATACATATTCAATCCGTATGTTGAAAAAATGATATTAGTAACTGGATTGTGAGTAGAAGAAATTAGCATCAGGAATGGAGGAACGTTCATTAACAACCTGTGATATGCAGATTATGCAATCTTGCTTACTGGAAGTGAAATTAACTTCAAATAACTACTGGTAAAGATCAAAGTCTATAGCCTTAAGTATGGATTATATCTTAAAGTAACAAAAACAAAAATTATCACAATCTGACCAATAAGCAACATCATGATAAATAGAGAAAAA
>NW_006409104.1:370838-372623 GCF_000296735.1 Chrysochloris asiatica
AAAAAAAAAAAAAAAAAAAATGGAGACGTGCCATTGATTCAGATCTTGTTATCTTTCTATTCCTTTGTTTCCAGTTCTGAATCCAAGCTGTGTTTGAGTCTGTGGCATACTTGTATCCTGCTTACATTTGCTGAGAACTGGAGTATTTGCCTGATATTTCTTAGAAGTGATTAAGTAGCAACTTTTTTTGGTTTGAGTGACTGTTAACCACAAGTTCAGAGATTCAAACCTATCAACAACTATGGTAAAGAAAAATCATTTGATCTGTTCCTATAAAGATTCAGTCTTATAAAAATTACCCTATGGAATCAAATTATTCAAGTTGTGGATTTCTTGAAAAAGGAAAATGAAAAAGTGTTTATTTTAAACAAAACAAAATAAAAGTTAAAAAATGTTCAGTGCTGGTAAAAAGAGTAAATTATAAAAGCATCCAATTTTCCAGACTATAGATTTTCCAGACTTTCAGTTAAAATATTATAAAATATTCCAATTTAGTAAAAAGGTACAAAGTGGAAACAAAGAAAGAAAATAAGAAAAAGTAAAAGAAACAGAAATTGATTAATAGCTTGTATCATGAGGAGGATCATGTTTATCATAATGAAATCAAATAAGATTTGAAAACAGTGAAGGCATGCTGGAGTTAACACTAAAACTTTTATAAAAAATTCCAAAGTGATAGGTCATTTCCATAACTCTAATCTCCTTGAAACTACAGATTACTATTTATACCTGTTCCTCCCTTCTCCTGACTTACTTGGGTTGTTCTTCCTTATCACTGATATCTTGTATTATTTCATTGAGTCAGGTCTAATTATACAAGATTCATTTCATTTTATGGGTTTTCTAGCTATTTTCCTATTTGAAAGTGTATCAGTCTTGACTCCCTGAATTTCCAACTGACATGTTTAATCAACAGTGCTGTCTGATTTGTGGATGGCGGTTCAAATTCTCCAAAGGAAAGTCATCTCTCCAATGTAGCACATGATCACAGAGCTAATCTTGTCTATCAAGTAAATTCTTTAGGCTAGTGAGCTTGTAATTAAAAGTCTTCACTAATGAGATAGTAATTGTTTTAATGGATTTCCAATGATGTGTGAAGTTTCCTGCTGATATGTCAACAAAATATGAAGCATTGTGACACAACCATGGAAAGCTTCATAGCATTTTAGCATTAGAGGAGACATTAAATTATCTAGAATAACCTTTGCATTTTACAAAAGAGGAAAGTAGCCTCAGAGAAGTGAATATTGTTGCTAAAGGTCATTAATCTGAGTGGAAAATGTAGTTGTCTTTATTCCTAGTGTAGAAATTTACTTCCGCTTCACTGCTTATTAATTTTGACCTGTTCTTAATTTATTTTGTCCCTTTAACAAGAAATATTTACCTTTATGGTTTTTATTACACCAATAAAAATATTTATATATTCTATCAGTAAAAGGGTGCATAAAAATACTTTTTATTCCATTAGTCTTATGTGAAGATTGTAAAGATGACTTTAAGACTAAGAATCAACAGAACTGAGAGGTTGTGGACGCCTCTAAAATAAACACCTTGAGAAGTTAATGCACTAAGAGCTCCAAGGAAATCTTAAAGTAATCTCATAATTGAAAGTATAGTATATTAAATAACCAAAGTATATCTAAATTTGCTTGATGTTAAAATATCTCAAAGTAATTCTAACTTTTTTTTTTTTAAGATACAGCACATATTAGAATATTGCTACATATAAAACTTAGGAGAAAGTTAAACATCAATGTGTCAAAAGCAAACCTGAAGAACAAACAA
>NW_006409104.1:402287-403445 GCF_000296735.1 Chrysochloris asiatica
AAAGAGATGGGGATAAGATTTGTATGATTCAATAGTGAATAACTGTTATCATGACTAATCGCGACTGTCACAATTGTAAAGGTAGAAGTTTTGTAGCAAAAAAAGGGGAGTGGTTAATCTTATAGTCCAGAAACAGAGCAATCTAGGACCATCAAGAGAGGAACACACAAGCAGAGTACGGGACCTTATCCAGAGAAGCAGTGCCAGAGATGGGGGGATGGAGAGGGCTGAGGACTCTAGATTCATGGAATCAGAAGAGAAGGACTAAGAGCTGGTGGCCAGGAGCAGACTTGAAGAATGTGCCATTTGGAGATGTAAATTATTATATATGCCTGAGTGAATTTTTTTGGTTTGTTTGTGTGTTTTTTAAAAACCTAAAGTGGATAGAGAAAAATACTGTTAGCTGATGGTACATGGAGGGGATTAAAATCAATGTAATGAAACAAGGTATATGATTTGTTGAATGTAAAATTGATGCTATGCCCTGTAAACTTTCACTCAATCCACAATAAAAACCTTAAATATACATATATCATGGACAGTCAGAAGAAAATAAATCTGTGTTGGTACAAGTACAACCGGATTTCTCCTTAGAAATCAAGATAACCAGACTTCATCTCTTATAATTTAGACATATTACAAGTAGGTACAAGTTCCTGATTTTCAGTGATTAATTATTTAGTTACTAGAAAGTTATGAATAGTAGTAGAACACTATCAGATAACACCTGAATATTGACAATTGAAGCATGATGAAGAATATTAGAATGTTGTCATATATAGTACCAGACGATCTTTTCCTGAGGTTGGAAGACACTGAAAATATGACTGGGGAAAAGCTCCCTCCTCAGTGTAGAGCTGATCATGATGACTCAAAAGTAGTAAAACCCTTAGGAGCTTCATTTGCTGAAAGGTGCACAACTCAAAATGAAGAGAAAAGACTGTGACCATCCATTAATAATAGGACCAAATATATGAAGAATGAATTTAGAAAAAATGGAAATTATCTAAAATGAGATGGAACGCATAACATCAATATCCTAGGCATTGCTGTTTTGTTAAGTGATGTTGAGTTATTTATGACCCATTGCAACCCTTCATATGGTTTTCTAGGAGCAGTTGGTGAGCTTGAACCACTGATCTTGTGGTTCAGGCCAAC
>NW_006409104.1:403765-409389 GCF_000296735.1 Chrysochloris asiatica
ACTGGTGATTGTAAAGAAAAGGATGGAAACAAAGAAGAAGGATCAGTAGTTAGAAAATATAGCCATGGTGAGAGGAAGGATGCTAGAGATTCCATGATAGAATTTTTCAAGACCAGTGACTTACTCATTGCTAATACATTTTAAAACAATATAAAAGACAACTACACAAAAATCAAATTGACAACATCTGTAAAAAGAGATGCTGGAAAACTCCATATTATCAGCCTAAAGAAAGCCAGGGGAAGACTGTGGAACAGACCATCAATTACTTACATTTAACTTCAGGTTGAAGCTGAAGATAATTAAAAGAAGTTCAGGAGAGCTAAAATATGACCTTGGCCATATCCTACCTGAATTTAGAGATCTTTTGAACAACATATTTGATACATTAGACATTAAAGGCCAAAAGGGTTGTGGGATGACATCAAGAAGATCATACAAGAAAGCAAAAGGTCATTAAGAAGACAAAAAAGAAAGAAATGACCAAAATGGATGTCAGAAGAGACTCTGAAACGTCCTCTCCAGTATAGAGATGCTAAAGCAAATGGGGGAAAAAAAAAAAAAAAAAAATTGAGGAGGGACAAGAGCTGAATATGAAATTTCAAAGAACATTTCTAGAAGACAAAGTCAAATATTAAAACATTGTGTACAAACACCTGGAGTGAGAAAAACAAAACATTTCTCTAGCCTAGGGAACTGAAGAAAAAAATCAAGCCTTGACTTGAAATATTGAAGAATTCTGTAGGCAAATTATTGAATGATGCAGAAAGCATCAAAAGATGATGGAATGAATGCACAGTCACTCTAACAAAAATAAATGGACTATGTTCAACCATTTCAAGAGGTAGCATATCATGAATAGCAATGATCTTCAAGGAAAATGTCTAAGGTGCATTGAAAACTATCCGGGACATTATGGAAAACAAAATTATGTCTTTCAACAAACTGAAGAAGCACTGGCACTCGCTCATGTATGCCTTGAAATATGGAAGACAACAACCTGATGAACTGATTTGAAGAGCTGTTGCCCCCCAAATGACTGCAAATTGCACTTTTATTGACTATACAAAGACATCCTCCTATTATTTGCTCATCATACAGATTAAATAAATATGGTGTAAGAGTACAACCCTGGTACAAACTGTTCCTAATTTTAAACTATTCAGTGGTCCTTTGTCCTGGTCAATCACTATCTCTTGATCTATGTACAGGTTCCTTATGAGCACAAATAAGTGTTTCAGAATACTGATTCTCCTCAATGATGTTCATAGCTTGCCATGATCCACACAATCAAAAGTCTTTGCATAGTCAATAAAGCACAGGAAACATCTTTCTGATAGTCTCTATTTTCAGCCATGATCCATTTTACATCAGCAATGTTATGCGTCGTTTCACTTACTGGTCTGAATCTGGCTTGAATTCACCCCTGTAAATTCTCTGTCAATGTATATTTGCAGTTATTTTGGACTATCGTTAGCAAAATTAGCTTGTATGATATTGTCTGATGACTTCTGCATTCTGTAGGGGAGTGCCTCTTTGTAATGAGCACAAATATGGAATCCTTCCAATCAGTTGGTCAGGTTGTTAGGTTGTTGTCTTCAAAATTTCATGGCATATATGAGCTAGTGCCAGTGCTTCATCAGTTTGTTGAAAGGTATAATTTTGTTTTCCATTAAGTCTCATATCCTTGTCAGCTGGCTGACTGACAAAGATCATGTGTTTATCTCCTTTTTTTTCTCCCCTTTTTGAGTCTGTTCAACTGCTTCTCCTAGTGAGGGATAGTCGAAAGTTGGCCAGGGTTGGACCTGCTTGTTCGGAGTAAGGCTCACATGAATCCAGGCGTCAGGATTGTTGCAAAGAGCACACAACTCACTTCAATGGGAGTCACAAAACCATTGCCCATCATCATGCACCTCTGATCACTAGGAGAGTGAGAGATTTGTTGGGGACATGGAATCTGGTCATGACTCATCACCAGGAGATTGTGTATACAAGAATGAAAATATCATACATTTATGTTTTTGAGTCACCCATGTAACTAACTGTACTGCCACACCATTTTTTTTTGTCTCTAAATCTGCTATGGAAAGGTTAAGGGGGCCAGTCTAGCTGACTTAAATAGGTCCCCAGTCTGTTTCCTTTGTTAACCACATCTGCTTAGCTTACTCTCCTAGTAAGCATTGTATCACATTTGTTTGCAGCTCAGGATTCCAGGACTATCATCTGCATCTGTTTCATTTAGTTCTCTGTCTTTTTTGTAGGGGGCCAATAGAGCATTTATGCCTAGTGCACCATCTTGCTGCCACACTGTTGTTTTCTGCTTTGAGTTACAATGGATATTTTACAATATTACTTCAGAATTGCTCCCAGATCTGTAATCATTTAAGTAATCCTTTTAAGTATTAGGAATATTAAATTACATATTTATGTTAAAGTTTTTGCATTAATGTATTTCCAATATGTTCTCAAGAAACTTATGGATACTTCTCAATTTCACAATACATTTATCAAGAAATTGGTACCAGTTCTAGGAATTCCAAATCACAGAAAATTAGTATTTATAGTGACTTGGCTCTATTAGCTTAGTCTGAGTTTTGTTTTATGACAAGCATAATGTTAAGACCGTTATCTTCATATAAGAAGCATCCTAAAATTTTTAATTACCATTTTTAAGAAAAAAGTATTTTTTCAAAGTATGACACTATTTAAATGTAAAATACTATTAACATCTGTGTCAGTACCAGAACTCACTTATAGAGTAAGTAATGCTACTACTACTTCACATATCTAACTTTCAATGGTGTCTCATGCTGTTAAACTAACTGTTAGATGGTTTAACTTTCCTACTTGATGAGGGAAACTGATGTTAATTGTAATTGGATTGCTGTATTTCAATCCTCCCTCAATTATGTTATTTATATTTTTTTTCTGATACATTTCATCAGAGATCAGCTTCAAAGTAAAGTGGAGTTTATGGAGTATAGAAAGTATAGAAGAATCTTCACTATAAAAAGATGAAATTTAAAGTGCAGATTCTTCTGTACTTTGCCAAACTCTTAAATTCAATTATAGGCTTGAAAATTCTGTTGAAGTCTTTGTGTGAAAGACAAGAATTATATTTGATTAAATATAGCAATATGTAAAAATCCAGTATTCTTTTTTCCCCCTTCTAAGCACTCACTTATTTTTAACACTGTTGACCCCAAAATAACAGGAATAAGCATGCTACATTCTGGTTAACTATCTTTTCTTGGTCCTATATTTCTTATACTCATTACAAAAGTAAATGAGCCTAAGTCTCACTGTCCTTGCTTCTAAGAAATATTAAGGTTATATTTCTTCTAAGATTAATTTAACTATTCTTTTGACAGTAAACAGTATATTCATTATTTTTAGTTGATATCATAATTTGAATTTATCAATTCTTATTTGTTTTCATTTTTCATTATCCAACTTTCACTTGCTATGAGACAATAGGAAATATAATAGCTTCAGTTAGCTGAACCTTAGTCATCAAGCAGACATCTTTGTTCTTTAAAATTCTAAAATTTTATTTGTGGAAAAATCTGCTGATTAAAATACGTGCCATGGTTTCTTTATTACTACTTTCAAAGGCGTTGATTGAAAACATTCTGAATAGCAGTGGAACACTATCAAATAGCTCCAGAATGTTGACTATTGAATGAAGAACAGACTACATCTGAGTACTCAGTCACTGAAAACCTTAAAAAATGGCAGTATAACACAATTGGCATCAAAATACTGAATATTGAAGTAGCATACAAATGCTAAAGGAAATGGAAGAAATGAGGTAAAACAGCTGAATAGAAAAGTTTAAATGACAGCTCGAGAAGACAAAGTCAAACATTATTACCAAATGTGCAAAAACTTGGAGTTAGAAAACCAAAAGGGAAGAACATGCTCAGCATTCCTTAAACTGAGTGAACTAAAGAAAGAATTCAAGCCTAGACTTGTGGTATTGAAGGATTCGATGGACAAAATGGAGTCCTAGTGTGGTCCTTCAAAGTTGGTAGGAATCACAAGGTCAACAGTTCAAACTCACCAGGTTTTCCTCAAAAACCCTATAAAGGGTCACTATTGGCAGGAACAGACTTGAAGACACTTGAAAACAACAACATGGACAATGGATGGGGCAGAAACTATTAAAAAAGATGGAAAGAATAAACAAAGGCACTGTATCAAAAAGAAATGGTCAATGTTTAATAATATCTAGAGGCAGCATAAGATCAAGAGCCAATAATACTGAAGGGAGAAAGCCAAGGTACATTGAAGGCAATGGAAAAGAGCAAGGAATCAGGAATTGATGAAATACAAATTGAAACTCTCAATAAACTGTTGTGGCTCTGGAGGAACTCACTCATCTATGCCAAGAAATTTCCAAGACAGTTACATGGCCAAATGGTTGGAAGAGACTGGTATTTGTGCCTATTCCAAAGAAAGGTGATCCAATGGAATCTGGAAAACATTGGACAAAATAATTAATATGGTGTACAAGTAAAATTTTGCTAAAGATAATACAAATATGACTGCAACCAAATAATGGCAGAAAACTTCAGACAGTTCACACTGGATTCAAAAGAGGAAGTGAAATGAGAGATACCATTGTTGACTTCAGATGGATCTTGCATGAAAGCAGAGAGTATCAGAAAGATGTTTACCTGTGCTTTACTTAGTATGTAAAGACATTCAATTATGTGGATCATTACAAACTATGTAGAACATTGTGAAGAATGTGTTTATGAGGAACCTGTATACAGACCAAGAGGCAGTTGTTCAAACTGAACAAGGGAACACTGAGTGGTTTAAAATTAGGAAAGTTGTGTGTCAGGGTCGCACACCTTTCTTAATTTAAAAAAAAAAAAAAGGTGTTCCCATGTTCTCTTCAAACAACTGCCTCTTGATGCATGTACAGATTATTCATGAGCACAATTAAGTATTCCAGAATACTCATACTTCACAATGTTATCCATAGCTTGTCATGATCCATGCAATCAAAAGCCTTAGTGTAGTTAATAAAGCATAGGTAAACATCTTTCTGTCTATGGTACAGATCATCAGTTACTGATATTAAAATTCTCGCTAAAGTGAAGAAAATTTAAATAACTTCTTGAAAATTAAAATACATGTTGTTCGTATGCTACCTGAATTTAGAGACCATATAAAAAACCAATTTGATTCATTAAACCTTTTGCCTGAAAAGCAGTACAGTTGTGTATTGATTGTCAAGAACATGCAACAAGAAAATAAAAAATCAATTAAATGATGGGAAAGAAAGAAGACACAACTAATGTCAGATGAGACTCTGAAACTTGATCTTTAGCTATAGAAGCTGAAGTGAATAGAAGAAATGAGGAAGTACATTATATGCACATAGAATTCCAAAGAGCACCTCAAGAAGATCAAGTTATGTATTGTAATGAAATGTGTAAAGACCTGAAGTTAGAAAAAGAAAAGGGAAAAGCATACTCAGAATTTCACCAGCTGAAATAACTGAAGAAAAATCACAAGCATCATCTTGGTCTTCCTTGCATTATAATATAAAATAGACAATGGAGGGGGCGAGAAAGGAATAATCAGAAACATCACCATAGAAAGTTTGTAAG
>NW_006409104.1:410879-411705 GCF_000296735.1 Chrysochloris asiatica
TTCACAATAAAACATTTAAAAAAATCAGAAGCATCAATTTGTAATATTAAAAGTTTCTATGGACAAATGTATCAAAATAAGAGAACTGCAAGATCGGTGGTTCAAGCTCACCAATCAGTCCTTGGAAACCCTATACAGGGTTGCTATGGGTTGGAACTGACTCAATGGCACTTAACAACAACAACAATGGTACTGAGTATGAAGTCAAAGGTGTACTAAACCATTTGCAAAAATCAAGGCTCCAAGAAATATCAGAATACAAATTGAAATAACTCAAAAAACAAATGCAGCACTCAAGACACTCATTTGTCTATGCCAAGAAATTTGGAAGACAACTACCTTTTCAACTTACTGAAAAAAGGTACGTATTTGTGCCCATTCCATTCCACAGAAATGTAGCCCAATGGAATGCGGAAATCATCAGACAATGCTTAAGGCAATCCAAAAATTGCTTTGACAGTATATCCTTAGGGAACTTCTGGAAAATAAAGACGGATTCAGAATAAGATGCAGAACTACAGATATCATTGCTGAAAGCAGAAAATATCATAAGAATGTATAGTTGTGCTTTATCGACTATGCAAACACTTTTGACTATGAAGATCATTATATAGTCTGCATAACATTGTAAAGAATGGATATTCTATAACACTTAATTGGGCTCATGAGGAACCTGCACATAGACCAAGAGGCAGTTGTTAGAATGGGTCAAGGGTTACTGAGTGGTTTAAAATCAGGAAAAGTATGTGCCAGGGTTGCATCCTTTTACCATACTTACTCAATATATATTCAGAGCAAATAATCTGAGATGCTGGATTATATGAAA
>NW_006409104.1:414644-415439 GCF_000296735.1 Chrysochloris asiatica
TTAAAAAATCATTTGAAAATGGAAGTGAAATTTGTTTGGAATTTACATTGTATAAATTGAATATTTTCCAGGCAATAGTTTTAACAATTCTATTCGCATCAACATTGTTATGGAGTATTTAATGATGACAAGTATTCGGATCCCTTATATACAGACAACAATGTTTTCTCAGTGAGTTTACTTTTTTACTTGAATCTTCTCTAGTGCTGACCATGAACTAACAAAGCTTTCTGAATAAATGAAAACCTGTAGAATAAATACAATTCTTAGTCCTATAATGCTGCTGTTATTGCTAAGTGCTGTCGAGTTGGTTCCGACACATAGAGACTCTGTATAGGATTTCTGAGGAGCATCAGGTGGGTATGAACTGTCAGCCATATGATTACCAGTCCAGTGCACACCTTACAGTGACACACAGGAGTCCTTTTGTATTGTAATCCTTAGTTTTTCCTCATTTTGACACTATTTTGGCTACAAAATATGCCCAAATTAGAAGTGAATTTGTAATATTATATAATTTGAATTGGATTTTGGTAGGAGAATAATGATTTCAATTGGTATTTGAGGAGTTATTAGAAAAATAAAAGTGTATCAAAAACAATTAAATTATAAATTATCCAGTTGAGTGATTCACTTCCCTGGGGGGATGATGTCTTCACAAAATCTGCTTATAATCAACATAATTATATTTGATGCTGGCTTTTTTTTTTTTTTTTGCTATAAAAATAGCATAAGACTAAAGAATCATGCTTATCCATTATATTTAATAGTATTTTAAAATTTATCTTCAAGAAA
>NW_006409104.1:416269-417806 GCF_000296735.1 Chrysochloris asiatica
ACCCATAGCGACCCTGTACAGGGTTTCCGAGGGTGTAAATCTTTACGGGAGTAGAAAGCTGGCAGTTTGAAACAATCAGCTGTTCCACTGGAGAAAGATGAGGTTTTCTGCTCCCGTAAAGAGTTGCAGCTTCGGAAATCCTGTGCAGGGTCACTATGAGTCGGAACCGACTCCATAGTACTCAACAACAACAACATGTTCTAAGAGGAATAAGTTTCACTGCTATGAGGCTGAGAATATCCATATTGCAGTGGTCAAATATGAGGAAATAATTACTCAATGTAACAAGAAATAAAGAAGAGTCAAGAGGTGAAAATTCATCACTGGGAAAAGCTGGAGGTTTTCTCAAAAAAGATCATGAGATCAAAGTAGTGAAAGATTGGTAAAAGAATTGGAAACAGAGGCAAAGATTAGAATTATCCATGTAGATAACTCGAATCCTTTTTAAAATCTGAGTGGAAATTTCCTTTTATTTTGTAACAGAGTTCAATGTCTGCATTTTCATGTTCTTGAAACTTTACTCATGTACATTTGTGATTACCTTGAGCTTTATGTAAAGAATTTTATATATGTAGTTAAAGTCCAACTTATTGTGTAGCATAAGTATGATGAAAACTTCTGGGACAGGACTTCAAAATGGGTTAGTAATTCTAATTCTCATGGAAAATTTGGCAGATAAGGAGGAAATTATACAAACAAAAGCACTGTGACCTTTTCTGATGGTATATGACATGGCACAGTTCACTGACAGAATGATAGAGGAGCCAACAGTCTGGAAAACTCTATAAAAAAGAAAAGAAAAAGAAAAAAAAACCCTCAAGAATGTATTGAAGGCATTCTGGTTTTGGCGTGTAGGATAAATCAGGGACAGCAGCTGCAATAATTGTGGTTCAGGCCCACCAGCTACACCTTAGAAGCCATGTATAGGGTTGCTCTGAGTCAAAACTGACTAAGGCATTTAACAACAAGTGTATTGGAAGAATATTCATGCAAACTTTAAGATTAATAATGGTGTATATAAAAAAAGCACATTGTTACTGTTGTTGTATTAAGTGTCGTAGACAGCTCTGACTCATAGGGACAGTATGCAGAACAAAACACAACACTGCCCCATCAGGCACTATCCTCATAGTTGCTACATTTGAGTCCATTGCCACTGTGACGGTGTCAATCTTATTGAGTGTTTTCCACTTTTTCACTGACCCTCCACTTTACCAAGCATGATGTCCTTCTTTAGGGTCTGGTTCTTCATGACAACATAACCTATGTATAAAAGATGAAGTTTTGTCATCCTTACTTCTACAGAGCATTCTGGTAGTACTTATTCCACCAAAGATTTGTTTGTTCTTCTGGAAGTTCATGATACTTTTAATGTTCTTTTCCAATACCACAACTCAAATGTATTGATTATTTTGCATAATTCTTTATTTTTTGTCTAACTTTCACATACATACTTTTACTGTTGTTGTTGTTGTTGTTAAGTGCTGTCGAGTCGGTTCTGACCCATAGCGACCCTGTACAGGGTTTCCGAGGGTGT
>NW_006409104.1:423062-425351 GCF_000296735.1 Chrysochloris asiatica
CATAGAGTTTTCAGTGACTAGCGATTTAGAAGTAGTTTGTCACTCTTTCTTCCTAGTCTGTCTTTGTTTTGTAGCTCATCTGAAACCTGTCCACCATGGGTGACTCTGCTGGTAATTTAAAACACCGGTGGCATAGCCCTCAGAATCACAGCAACTCAAACCACCACAGCATGACAGACAGACAAGTGGTGGCCATTTCATTATAATAGTTGAATTTATTTTCTCAAACTACCCTTTGAATTTTTCTGTTCATCTTTTTTATTTTCTCATTTTCTTTAACACCTAAACACTGGGGAACAAATTTATGAGTCTTTTCTTACATCCATTTTGGTCTTTATTTTTTTCCTGTCTATTTAAATAAAAAACATTTGCTTTCTTTATTCATGAGCTTATTGTCTTCTGGTCTCCAGTAGTTAATGTTTAATGCATCAAATCTTTTTTTTAGTTGGTCTTATGTGGCACTGTGGATTAATGTACTTGACTGCAAAGTCAGTTTGAATTGAAAAGTCAGAGATTCAAGCTCACTGGTTGCTCCTTATAAACCCCATATAGTGTCACTATGAGTCAGAACTAACTCAACAGCACTTATCAACATCATGATCAATCTTTTATTTCAACTCTTGCAGACATTTTAAAATTGTTTTCAGTTTCAAACTGAACTTAAATATGAGTAATTGATGTTCAATTCCACAGACAGGCCCTGGTCTTGTTTTAATTGACGATGCTGAGCTTTTCCACTGTATATGTACACAGATGTTGTCAATTTGTTTACAGTGTATTCCCTGTCTTGAGTTCCAAGTATATATTCGTCTTTCATCCTGTTTAAAAATATATATTTGCAGTGAATATTTATTGGTCTGGCAAAATTCTATCATATGATATCCAGCATCATTTCTACTACCAAGGCCATATTTTGCAATTACTTATACTTCCTCTTTGCTTCTAACCTTCACATTCCAATCACTCATAATAATCAATGTGTCCTGATTGCAGGTTTTATAAATTTCACATTGAAATGTTGGTTATTGTTGATTTTCAGTGCTGTTGATTCAGTTTCAACTCAGAGAAACCCTATGTAGGATTTCTGAGGAGTTGTCTGATGTTTGAAATTATAAACCTTGCAGATAGCAGTGAAGTGCTTATCCTACAGTGTCTAACCTAGACTCTGAAGAATTTGGTATGATTCTTTTATTTCATCATTCAGGCTTTAGTGGTTTGAGTGTAAATTTTAAGAATAGTGGTATAATTTGTCTTTCTTGTAGACATAGGGATATTATTCTATCACAAACAGAAGAGTACTTTAAGATAAATATTGAAGTTTTATTTTTGATGAGGAATGTGACACCATTCATATTTAGTTTGTCATTCCCAAATTCTATCAACATAGCATCCTTTATACTTCCTTCTCCCATCACTGAATGCATACACATGCGTTACCACCTGTAGTCAAAATTATCTGTATCCTCCCTTCCTTCATAATTTATCTTGCCTTAGATGTAGAAAGTAACAAATACGTAATTTTAAAATAAATTTATTTATTTATTTATTCATCTATTTATTGTTCATGTCTTTTATCCAAATTTTATTTCTTTATTTTTACGACTAGCAGAGGGCAATTGTTTTCTGAAATTGAGAAAATGCCACACCCTATTAATTCAATAAATTAATTTAAATTTAAATTACTTATAACATCATCAGAAATATTAGTATTGCACAATAATATTTTATAAAGTAATTAAATATCTCCATTGTAAGTTAGGCTAAATAATATAATATGTATGATTATATAGACTAAATGATATAATATGTATCATAATTGAATGCTATAATGGGTAATATTTGACTTTACCTTCAATTAGAGAAAAGTGCTCATCAAGAGCAAATACATGTAGAAAGTTAAGTCCAGTCTTGGGAATATTAATAAGAATAGATTGTGTCTCTAGTAACTTTAATCTTTACATTCTAGTTATTCCTTTAATGCCAGTGACCCTCAAGTGCCTTGTTGTTCTTTTCACCCTTGGTACCTGTTATCTAACTTGGACACTGTGCAATTAATATTTCAATGCTGAGAGAATAGTCTGTTGTCAGGAATCATTTTGTCTACCAGACAGAAATGAGTGAGAGGGTAATAACTGTTTCTACTAAAGATGCCATGGACTGCCAAAAGAACCGATAGAATCTATTTTGGAAGAAGTGCAGCCAGAGTGCTCCTTGGAGGCTAGGATGGCTAACATTCATTTTTCATACTTTGGACATATTGTCAGGAGAGAACAGTCGCTGGAGAAGGAT
>NW_006409104.1:425591-428022 GCF_000296735.1 Chrysochloris asiatica
ACAACAACAATATAAAAGCTGTAGCCTAGTGACAGCCTTGAGCTTTGTAAACAGTGTTAAATATTTCATTTTTTGTCTGAATACTAAAGAGAAGACATTGATGTTTTTAAGTAGAAGTTGTGATCATTTTTCATTCTAAAGACATTTCTATGGGATGTTTTGAGAGTGGTTTGATGGGTTGACCAGGTTGGTTTTAAGAGACCAATTTGAAAAAAAAAAGAAATTGATGTTAAGAATTAATTATTGGTTCTTCTTCTTATTGTTGCTAAGTAAGTGCTGTTGAATAGTTCTTAGGTGAATTTTAATCAGTCTTAGAAGAAATACAATCAAAATGTTTCCTATAAGGGAGGATGGTGAGACTTTATCTTGATTTCTTTGAACATTAAAAGTTATTCCTCTTTCCAGTAACTAGAAAAGAACATCATGGTTGGTACATAAGATGACCAGTGGAAAGGAAGGAAGCTCTCATGATATGAACTGACACAATAGCTAAAACAATGGAACCCATTATGCTAATAATCACAAAGTTGGCACAGTAACATTAAATGTTTCTCTATATTACATAAATTGTCTTTATAAGTAGAAACTACCTAGAATAAAAACTAAAAATAACAAGTTGGTTTTGGTCAAAAGAAAGATATACAAACATATTTAAGAGATACATTATTATTGTTCTTATTGTTAGGTGAGTTTAACTTCATTCTAATTCATAGAGACCCTATGTACATCCGAAAGAAACATTGCTCATTCCTGGACCTCTCATAATTACTGTTATATTTGAGACCATTGTTCATCCACGTTATCAATGACCTCTTTTTCAATGACCCTCCACATTGCCCAGCATTATGTGTTTTTTAAGGGCGTAGTCACGGCTAATGTACATTAAAAAAAAGTCTCTCCCAACTCACTTTTAAGAATCATTCTACCTCTACTTCTTCCAAGACATATTATTTGGTCATCTGACAGTTCATGGTACTTTCAATATCTTTGACAACACCACAATTGAAATTCTCCAATTTATTTACAGCATTCCTTATCCAAGAGACACTTATTGTGAAATAAAATTTACTCAGTTCTAACTGATAGCAACCCTACGTGAAACAGAAAAAAAAACAAAAAAAGCAAAAATAAACCCCCCAAAAAACAAAAAAAACACACACACAGACACACACAAAAAAACCTGTCCAATCCTGCCCCCCCAACAAAATTGAAATGTTTGAGCCATTTGCTACTGCTACAGGGTCAGTTCATCTCTTCACCCTCCACCTTATCAAGTATAATGCATTTCTCCAGGAACTGGTCCCTCCTGAAAACCATTGCAAAGTATAAGAGACAAAATCTGCCCATTTTGGACTCTAAGGGTATTCTAGTTATACTTCTTCCAGCATAGATATGTTTGTTATTGTAACAATTCCCTCTTGAAAACTTGTCCATGGTATTTTCAATATTTTTCTCTAATACCATAATTAAGATGCACTGATTCACTTGTTTTTAGTTAGTTGCAACTGAGTGGGCACTGACTCATAGTGACTTTATGCACAGCAGAATGAAACACTGCAAGATCCTGGGACAACCTCACTACTGTTGCCATGCTTGAGTCCATCGATGATGCCACTTGGCCAATCCATCTCACTGAAGGTCTTCCTCTTTTTTTCTGACCCTGAATCTTACCAAATATGATATCCTTATCCAGTGACTGGTCCCTTCTGACAATATGTCCAATGTATGATAAACGAAGTTTGGCCATCTTGGCCTCTAACGAGCACTCTGGATGCACCTTTTCAAAAGCAGATCTATTGGTTCTTTTGGCAACCTATGGCACTTTCAATATTCTCCTCCAACACCATAACTCAAAAACATCAATTCTACGTTCTTACTTATTCACTGTCCAATTTTTGCATGCATGTGAGGTTATTGAAAATACCATGGCTTGGGTTCAGGTGCACCTTAATCCTCAAGCTGCATCTTTGATCTTCAACACTTTAAATAGATCATGTGCAGCAGATTTGCCTAATGCAATATGTCATTTGATTTCTTGACTGCTACTTCCATGAGTGTTGATAGTTGATCCAAGAAGAATGAAACCCTTGACAACTTCAATCTTTTTGCCATTGAAATGGATGTTTATTGGTCCAGTGGAGAGGATTTTTGTTTCCTTTCATTGAGAAGTAATACATACTAAAAACTGTGCTCTTTGACCTTCATCAGTAAATGTTTTAAGTCCTCTTCACTTTCAATGAGCAAGGTTGTATCATCTGCATATCTCAGATTGCTAAGGAGTCTTCCTCCGATCCTGATGCCAATTTTCTTCATAGAACCCAGTTTATGGATTATTTGCTCAGTATACAGGTTGCATAAGTATTGTGAAAGAATACAACCTAGTTGCACAACTTTCTAAATTTTAAACCATTCAGTGTTCCCATATTCTGTT
>NW_006409104.1:428387-429354 GCF_000296735.1 Chrysochloris asiatica
CATGTTATTTGATTTCTTAATGCTGCCACCATGAGTGTTGATTTTGGATCCAATCAAAATTAAATATTTGATAACTGGAAATGTTCACTCTTTATCATGATGCTAATTATAGGTCCATTTATAAAGATTTTAGTTTTCTTCATATTTCTTCATATAATGAAGGCCAAGGGCTCTGATCCTCAATACTAAATTTTTAAAGTCATCTTTTAGGAAGGAAGACTGTATCATCTTCATATCACAGGTTGTTAATAAGACTTCCTCCATTCCCCATGCCACTTTCTACTTCATATAACTAGCTTTTTGGATTATTTGCTAAGCATAGCAATTGCTTAAGTACGGTGAAAGAATATATCCCTGGAGAACACCTTTCCTTTCTTTAAAACGTTCAGTATCTCCTTCTCTGGTTCAAACAACTGCTTCTTGATCTATATAGACGTACCTCATGAGTTCTGATATGGAGCTGAAAGTTAATGCTCTGGACTGAAAAATTGGCTTGAACCTCAAGGTTGAAGATCCAAGCTCACCAGCTGCTCCTCAAAAACTCTATAGAAGGATTCTGTGGGTCACAACTGATTCAATGGCACTTAACAACAACATGAGCACAATTAAGTGTTCTATAATATGCATACTTCAAAATGTTATCCTCAGTTTGTTGTGATTCATATAGTTGAAAGTATTTGCATAATTTATAAAGCAGAAGCAAATTTTCTCATATTGTCTGCTTTAAAACAAGAGCCATCTGACATCAGTAATGATATTGCACGTTACATGTCCTCTTCTTTTCTTTTTTTGAAGATTTTATTGTGAATTGGGTGAAAATTTACAGGGCAGATCATCAGTTTTACATTAAAAAACTCATCTACTTTGTTTTGTTATAATGATTTTAATATCCTCCATGTACCATCAGTTAACAATATTTCTCTCTATTCATTTTAGCTCTCTTTAAAAAAGAAAAAGAAAAAAAAAA
>NW_006409105.1:0-684 GCF_000296735.1 Chrysochloris asiatica
GTTGGATTACTCTGCCATTTAGCTAGCTGTCAGTATTTGGGCACATTGGACTCATTTGCCGTGTAGCTAGAACTCTGTATATGGACACGTTGGACTATTCTGCAATGTAGCTAGCTCTCAGTATATGAACACTTTGGACTCATTTGCCATGTAGCTAGAACTCTGTATATGGAAATGTTGCACTACTCTGCCTTGTAGCTAGCTCTCTGTATATGAAATTTTGGACTCGTCGGCCATTTAGCTACTTTTCTCTTTATGGATATGTTGGACTGATCTGCAATATAGATAGATGTCTGTATATGAACATATTGGACTTTTCTATCATGTAGATAGCTCTCTGTACATGGACAAGTTGGACTCATCAGCCATGTAGCCAACTCTCTCTGTATGAACATGTTGGACTCATCTGCCTTGTAGCTAATCCTCTTTATATGCCGGACTCGTCTGCCATGTAGATAACTCTCAGAATATGGATATGTGGGTCTCATCTGCCATGAATCTAGAACTCTGTATTTGGAAATGTTGCACTACTCTGCCATGTAGCTAGCTCTCTGTATATGGACATTTTGATACATCTGCCATATAGCTCGCTCTCTGTGCATGGATATGATGGACTAATCTGTCATGTATGTAGCTCTCTGTATATAAACATATTTGATTTTCTGCCATGTAGCTAGGACTCTG
>NW_006409105.1:1667-22066 GCF_000296735.1 Chrysochloris asiatica
ATCTGCCATGTAGCTAACTCTCAGTACATGTTCATGTTGGACTCATCTGCATTGTAACTGGAAGTCTATATGTGAAAATGTTGCACTACTCTGCCTTGTAGCTAGCTTTCTGTAAATGGACATTTCGGACTCATCTGCCATGTAGCTAGCTCTATTTCTATGGACATGTTGGACTCAAGAACAATGTAGCCAGCTCTCAGTGTATGAACATAGTGGACTCATCTGTGTTGTAGCTAGTCCTCTCTATATATACACATGTTGGACTCATCTGCCATGTAGCTAACTCACATTATATGGACATGTTGGACTCATCTGCCATGTAGCCAGCTCTCTGTGTATGAACATGTTGTACTCATATGCTTTGTAGCTAGTCCTCTATAATACACATGTTGGACTCATCTGCCATGTAGCTAACTCTGAATATAAGGACTTATTGGACTCATCTTACATTTAGATAGTACTCTGTATATGGAAATGTTGGATACTCTGCCATGTGTCTAGTTCTCAGTATATGGACATGTGGGATTCATCTGCCATGTAGCTAGAACTCTATATTTGGAAATATTTCACTACTCTGCCATGTAGCTAGCTATCTGTATATTGACACGTTGCACTCATCAGACATGTAGCAACTCTCTATGTATGAACATGTTGAACTCATCTACTTTGAATCTAGTCCTCTATGTATACACATGTTAGACTTATCTGCCATGTAGCTACCTCTCAGTATTTGGACAGGTTGCACTCATCTGCCATGTAGCTACTACTCTGTATATGGACATGTTGGACATCTCTGCCATGTTGCTCCCTCTCAGTATATGGACACGTTGGACTCATCTGCCATTTAGCTAGTACTCTGTATATGGAAATGTTGAACGACTCTGCCATGTAGCTAGCTACCTATATATGAACATTTTGGACTGGTCTGCCATATAGGTAGGTCTCTGAGTATGGATATGTTTTACTGATCTACCATGTAGATAGCTCTTTGTATATGAACATAGGGGACTTGTCTGCCATGCAGCTAGCTCTCTGTATATGGAATTGTTTGACTACTCTGCCATGTAGTTAGCTCTCAAAATATGGACACGTTGGACTCATCTGCCATGTAGCTAGAACTCTGTATATGGAAATGTTGCACTACTCTGCCATGTAGTTAGCTATCTGTATTTGGACGTTTTGGACTCATCTGCCATTTAGCTCGCTCTCTGTGCATTTATATGTTGGACAATACTGCCATGTAGGTATCTCTGTGTATAGGAACATATTGGACTTGTCTGCCATGTAGCTGTCTCTTTGTATATGGACATGTTGGACTCATCAGCCATGTAGCCAGCTCTCTGTGTATGCACATGTTGGACTCATCTTCGTTGTAGCTAGTCCTCTATAAATACACATGTTGGACTCATCTACCATGTATATAACTCTCAGTATATGGACATGTTGAACTCATCTGCCATATAGCTTGTAACCTGTATATGGTGATGTTGGACTACTCTGCCATGTAACTAGTTCTCAGGATATGGACACGTTGGACTCATCTGCCATGCAACCACATCTCACTGTATGAACATGTAGAACTCATCTGCCTTGTAGTTAACCATCTATATATACACATGAGGGACTCATCTGCCATGTAGCCAACTCTCAGTACATGGACATGTTGGACTCTTCTGCCATGTAGCTAGTACTCTGGATATGGACATGCTGGATTACTCTGCAATGTAACTAGCTACCTGTATATGGACATGTTGGACTGATGAGCTATGTAGCCAGCTCTCTGTGTATATACATGTTGAACTCATCTGCTAGTAGCTAGCCCTCTAAATATACACATGTTGCACTCAATTGCCATGTAGCAAACTCTCAGTATATGGACACGTTGGACTCACCTGCCATGAAGCTTTTACTCTGTATTTGGATATGTTGGACTACTCTGCCATGTAGCTAACTCTCCGTATATCGACATTTTGGACTTTTCCGCCATGTAGCTAGCTCTCTGTGCATGGATATGTTGGATTGATTTGCCATGTATTTAGCTCTCTGTGTATATGAACATATTTGTCCTGTCTGCCATGTAGGTAGCTCTCTGTATATGGACATGTTGGATTCATCAGCCATGTAGCCAGCCCTCTGTATTAAAATGTTGGACTCATCTGCCTTGTAGCTAGTTCTCTATATATACACATTTTGGATTCATTTACCATGCAGCTATTTCTCTGTATATGGACATGTTGGACTCATCAGCCATGTATGCTGCTCTCTCTGTATGAACATGTTGAACTAATCTGCCTTGTAGCTAGCCATTTAAATATAATGATGGACTCTTCTGCCATGTAGCTAGTGTATGGACACGTTGGACTCATCTGCCATGTAGCTAGAACACAGGATATGGAAATGTTGCATAACTCTGGCATGGATCTCGCTCTCTTTATATGGACATTTTGGATTCGTCTGCCATGTAGCCAGTTCTAGCTCTCTGTATATGGACATATTGGATGCACCAGCCATGTAGCCAGCTGTATCTGTATGAACATGTTGGACTCATCTACCTTGTAGCTAGCCCTCGATATATACACATGTTGAACTCATCTGCCATGTAGCTAACTCTCATTATATTCACATGCTGGACTCATCTGCCTTGTAGTGAATACTCTATATATGGATATGTTGAACTACTCTGTCATGTTGCTAGCTCTCAGTATATGGAAAGGTTAGACTCATCTGCCATGTACCTAGAACTCTGTATATGGACATAATGTACTACTTTGCCATGTCACTAGCACTCAGTATATGGACATTTTGGACTCATCTGCCATGTAGCTAGAAATGTGTATATGGAAATTTTGCACTATTCTGCCATGTAGCTAGCTCTCTGTATATGGACATTTTGGGCTCGTCTGCCATGTAGCTAGCTCTATACATGGATATTTTGCACTGATTTGCTCTATAGGTAGCTCTCTGCGTATGAACATAATGGACATGTCTGCCATAGAGCTAGATCTGAGTATATGGACCTGTTGGACTCATCAGCTTTGTAATCAGCTCTCTGTGTCATCTGGCATGCAGCTAGTGCTCTGTATGTGGACATGTTGGAATACTCTTTCATGTAGCTAGCTCTCAGAATATGGACACGTTGGACTCATGTGTCATGAAGCCAGCTCTCTCTATAGGATCATGTTGAACTCATCTGCCTTGTAGCTAACCATTTAAAATACACATGATGGACTAATCTACCATGGTGCTAACTCTCAGTATATGGACATGTTGGAATCATCTGCCATGTAGATAGTACTCTGTATATGTCCATGTTGGACTACGCTGCATGCCAGATAGACATGTTGGACTTATCTGTCATGTAGCTAGAACTCTTTATCTGGAAATGTTTCACTATTCAGTCATGTAGCTAGCTCTCTGTATATGGACATTTTGGACTCATATGACATTTTGACTCTTCTGTGCATAGATATTTTGAACTAATCTGCAATGTAGGTATCTCTCAATATATGAACATATTCGTCTTGTCTGCCATGTAGCTAGTTCTCAGTATATGGACATGATGGCCTCATCAACCATGTAGCCAGCTCTCTCTGTATCAACATGTTGGACTCATCTGCCTTATAGCTAGGTCTTTATATAAATAGGTATATGTTGGACTCATCCGCCATGTAATTAGCTCTCAGTATATGGACATGTTGGACTCATCTGCCATGTAGTTAGTACTCGGTCTATGGACATGTTGGACTATGTTGCCATGTAGCTAGCTCTCAGTATATGGACACGTTGAACTTATCTGCCATGTAGCTAGAACTCTGTATATGGAAATGTTGCAGAACTCTGACATGTAGCTATCTCTGTGTACATGGATATGTTGGACTGATCTGACATGTATGTAGCTCTCTGTACATGAACATACTGGACTTGTCTGCCATGTAGCTAGCTCTCAGTATATGAACATGATGGATTAATCATCCATGTAGCTAACTCTCTGTGTATGAACATGATGTAATCATCTGCCTTGTAGCAAGCCTTCTAAATATACACATGTTGGACTCATCTGCCATGTAGCTAACTCTCAGTATATGGACATGTTGTACTCATCTGCTATGTAGATAGTACTCTGCATATGGACATGTTGAAATTCTCTGCCATGTAGCTAGCTCTCAATAAATGGATATGTTGGACTCATCTTTCATGTAACTAAAACTCTGTATATGGAAATGTTGCACTACTCTGGCATGTATCTAGATCTCTGTATCCGTACAATTTAGACTAATCTGCCGTATAGCTAGCTCTCAGTATATGGACACGTTGGATTCACCTGCCATGTAGCTAGAATTCTGTCTATAGAAATGTTGCACTACTCTGCATGTATGTAGCTCTCTATATATGGACATATTGGATTTGTCATTCATGAAGCCAGCTCTCTGTACATGGATAACTTGGACTGATCTGTCATGTAGTTAGCACTCTATATATGAACACATTGGACTTGTCTGCCATGTAGGGAGCTCTATGTATATGGACATGTTGGATTAATCAGCCATGTAGACAGCCCTCTGTGTATGAACATGTTGAACTCATCTGCCTTGTAGATAACCTTCTACATATATACATGTTGGACTCATATGCCATGTAGCTTACTCTCAGTATATGGACATAATGGACTCATCTGCCATGAAACTAGAAGTCTGTAAATGGAAATGTTGCTCTTCTCTTCCATGTAGCTAGCTCTCTGTATATGGGCACTTTGGACTCATTTGCCATGTACCTAGCTCTCAGTATATGGACATATTGGATTCATCTGACTTGTAGCCAGTACTCTGTATATGGACATGTTGGACTACTCTGCCATGAAGCTAGCTCTCAGTATATGGACACTTTGGACTCATCTGCCATGTAGCTAGAACCCTGTATATGGAAATGTTGCACTACTCTGCTATGTAGCTAGCTCTCTGTGCATGGATAATTTGCACTGATCTGCCATGTAAGTAGCACACTCTATATGAACATATTAGACTTGTCTGCCATGTAGCTAGCTCTCAGTATATGGACATGTTGGACTCAACAGCCATGTAGCCATCTGTCTCTGTATGAGAATGTTGCACTCATCTACCTTGAAGCTTTCCATATAAATATACAACGTTGGACTCATCTGCCATGTAGCTAACTCTGAATATATGGACATGTTGGACCCATCTGCCATGTAGCTAGTCCTCTGTATATGGACATGTTGGACTACTCTGCCATGAAGCTAGCTCTCAGTATATGGACACTTTGGACTCATCCGCCATGTAGCTAGAACTCTGCATATGGAAATGTTGCACTACTCTGCCATGAAGCTAGCTCTCTGCAGATGGACATTTTGTACTCGCCTACCAAGTAGCTAGCTCTCTGTGCATGGATATGTTAAAATGATCTGTCATGTAGGTAGCCCTCTGTACACGAACATACTGGAGAAGACTGCCATGTAGTTACCACTCTGTATATGGATATGTTGCACTCATCATCCATGTAGCCACCTGTCTCTGTATGAACATATTGCACTCATCTGCCTTGAATCTTTCCCTCTAAATATACCCATGCTGGACTCATCTGCCATATAGTTAACTCTCAGTATATGGACATTTTGGACTACTCTGACATGTATCTAGCTTTCTATATATGGACACTTTGGATTCATCTGCCATGTGGCTAGTTCTCAGTATATGGACATGTTTGACTCATATGCCATGTAGCTAGTACTCTGTATATTCACATGTTGGATTCATCTGCCATGTAGCTAGAATTCTGAATGTGGAAATATTGCACTGCTCTGCCATATAGCTAGCTCTCTGTATAAGGACATTTTGGACACTTTGCCTTGTAGGTAGCTCTCTGTTCATGGATATGTTTTACTGATCTGTCTTTTAGGTAGCTCTCTGTATATGAAGTTATTGGACTTCTCTACCATGTAGCTAGCTCTCTTTATATGAACATGTTGGACTCATCTGCCATGTACCTAGAACTCTGTATATGGGCATGTAGGACTACTCTGCCATTTAGCTAGCTCTCTTTAAATGGACATGTTGTACTCATCTGCCAAGGACCTAGAAGTCTGTATATGGATATGTTGCACTACTTTGCCATGGAACTAGCTCTCAGTATATGGATACGTTGGACTCATCATCCATGTAGCTAGAACTCTGTATATTGAAATGTTGCACTACTCTGCAATGTAAGTAACTCTCTGGATATGGACATTTTGGACTCGTTGGCCATGTAGCTAGCTGTCTGTACATGGATATGTTGGACTGATCTGCTATGTAGATAGATCACTGTATATGAATATTTTGGACTTGTCTGCTATGTTTGTAGCTATAAGTATATGGACATGTTGGAATCATGAGACATGTTGCAAGCTCTCTGTGTGTGAACATGTTGCACTCATCTGCTTTGTAGCTAGCTCTTTAAATATACCCATGTTGGACTCATCTGCCATGTAGCTAACTCTCCATATATTGACACGTTGAACTCATCTGCCATGTAAGTAGTACTCTGTATATGGAAATGTTGCACTTCTCTGACATGTAGCTAGCTCTCAGTATATGGACACGTTGGACTTGTCTGCCATGAAGTTTGAACTCTGTTTATGGAAATGTTGCACTACTCTGCCATATAGCTAGCTCTCGGTATATGCACACGTTGGACTTATCTGCCAAGGAGCTAGAAGTCTGTATATGGAAATATTGCACTACTCTGCCATGTAACTAGCTCTCTGTATATGGACACCTTGGATTCATCTGCCATGGAGTGAGAACTCTGTATATGGAAATGTTGCACTACTCTGCCATGTAGGTAGTTCAGTGTACATGGATATGTTGGACTGATCTGCCATGTAGGTAGCTCTCTGTACATGAACATATTGGACTTCTCTGCCATGTAGCTATCCCTCAGTATTGGGACATGATAGACTCATCTGCCATGTAGCTAGTTCTCTGTATATGGACATGTTGGATTACTCTGCTATATAGCTGGCTCTCAGTATATGGACACGTTGGACTCATCTGCCATGTAGCTAGTACTCTGTATATGGAAATGTTGCACTTCTCTGCCATGTAGCTCCCTCTCTCTATATGGACATTTTGGACTCGCCTGCCAAGGTGTTAGCTCTCTTTACATGGATATGTTGGACTAATCTGATATGTAGGTTACTGTATATGTAGATATAGGACTCATCTGCCATGTAGCCAACTCTCAGTATATGGACATGTTGGTCTAATCTACCATGTAGCTAGTACTCTGTATATGGTAATGTTGCACTTCTCTGCCATGTAGCTAGCACTCTGTATATGGACACGTTGGACTCATCTGCCATGTAGCTAGTACTCTGTATATGGAAATGTTGCACTTCTCTGCCATGTAGATAGCTCTCAGTATATGGACATGTTGGACTCATCTGCCATGAAGCTTGAACTCTGTGTATGGAAATGTTGCACTACTCTGCCGTATAGCTAGCTCTCTGTACATGGACACGTTGGACTCATCTGCCATGTAGCTAGAAGTCTCTATATGGATATGTTGCACTACTCTGCCATTGAGCTATCTCTGAGTATATGGAAATGTTGAACTCATCAGCCATGTAGCCAGTTCTCACTGTATAAACATGTTGAACTCAACTGCCTTGTAGCTAGTCCTCTCTCTATATATATACACATGTTGGACTCTACTGCCATGTAGCTAACTCTCAGCATATGGACATGTTGGACTCATCTGCCATGTAGCTAGAACTCTGAACATTGAAATGTTGTACTACTCTGCCATGTAGCTAGCTCTCTTTATATGGACATGTTGTACTCATCTGCCAAGGAGCTGGAAGTCTGTATATGGATATGTTGCACTACTTTGCCATGTAACTAGCTCTCAGTATATGGACACGTTGGACTCATCATCCATGTAGCTAGAACTCTGTATATGGAAATGTTGCACTACTCTGCAATGTAAATAACTCTCTGGATATGGACATTTTGGACTGGTCGGCCATGTAGCTAGCTAGCTGTCTGTACATGGATATGTTGGACTGGTCTGCTATGTACATAGCTGTCTGTATATGAAGATATTTGACTTGTCTACCATGTTCCTAGCTATAAGTATATAGAAATGTTGGACTCATGAGTCATGTTGCAAGCTCTCTGTGTGTGAACATGTTGCACTCATCTGCCATGTAGCTAACTCTCAGTATATGGATATGTTGGACTCATCTGCCATGTAGCTAACTCTCAGTATATGGACATGTTGGACTCATCTGCCATGTGGCTAGTATTCTGAATATGGACATGTTTGACTACTCTGCCGTGTAGCCTGCTTTCTGTATATGGACACGTTGGACTCATCTGCCATGTAGCTAGAACTCTGCATATGGAAATTTTGCACTATTCTTCCATGTAGTTCGCTCTCTTTATATGGACATTTAAGACTCGTCTGCCATGTAGCTAGGTCTCTGTGCATGAATATGTTGGTCTGATCTTCCATGTAGGTAGCTCTCTGTACATGAACATATTGGACTTGTCTGCCATACAGCTATGACTCAGTATATGGACATGTTGGACTCTTCAGCCATGTAGCCCGCTCTATGTGTATGAACATGTTGGACTCATCTGCCATATAGCTAGAACACTGTATATGGAAATGTTGCATTACTCTTCCATTAAGCTATCTCTCTGTATATGGACATTTTAGACTCCTTTGACATGTAGCTAGCTCTCTTTACATGGGTATGTTGGACTGATCTGCTATGTAGTTATTCTATGTTTATGAAGATATTGCACTTCTCTACCATAGAACTATGCCTCTAAATATACACATATTGGACTCATATGCCACTTAGCTAACTCCCAGTGTATGGATATGATGGACTCATCTGCCATGTAGCTAGAACACTATATATGGAAATGTTGCATTACTCTGCCATGTAGCTAGCTCTCTGTATATGGACATTTTGGAATCATTTGACATGTAGCTTGCTCTCTCTATATGGATACGTTGGACTGATCTGCTATGTAGTTATTCTATGTATATGAAGATATTGGATTTCTCTGACATGTAGTTAGCCCTGTAAATATACACATGTTGGACTCATCTGCCACATAGCTAACTCCCAGTATATAGATATGTTGGACTCATCTGCCATGTAGCTAGAACTCTGTATTTGAAAGTGTTGTACTACTATGCCATGTAGCTAACTCACAGTATATGGGCATGTTGGACTCATCATCCATGTAGCTAGAACTCTGTATATGGAAATGTTGCACTACTCTGCGATGTAAGTCACTCTGGATATGGACATTTTGGACTGGTCAGCCATGTAGCGAGCTGCCTGTACATGGATATGTTGGACTGATCTGCTATGTAGATAGATCTCTGTATATGAAGATATGGGTCTTGTCTGAGATGTTGCTAGTTCTAAGTATATGGACATGTTGGACTCATTAGCCATGTAGCAAACTCTCTGTGTGTGAACATGTTGGACCCATCTGTCTGTGGCAAGCTCTCTGAATATACACATGTTGGACTCATCTGCCATGTAGCTAACTCTCAGTATATGGACATGTTGGACTCATCTGCCATATAGCTAGTACTCTGTATATGGACCTGTTTGACTACTCTGCCGTGTAGCCTGCTTTCTGTATATGGAAACGTTGCACTCATCTGCCATGTAGCTAGAACTTTGTATATGGAAATTTTGCACTATTCTGCCATGTAGCTCCCTCTCTGTGTATGGACATTTTGGACTTATCTGCCTTGTAGCTAGCCCTCTATATATACCCATGTTGGACTCATCAGCCATTTAGCCAGCTCTCTTTGTATGAACATGTTGGACTCATCTGCCTTGTAGTTAGTCCTCTAAATATACACATGTTGGACTCATCTGGCATGTAGATAGTGCTCTGTATATGGACATGTTGGATTACTCAGCCATGTAGCTAGCTCTCAATATATGGACACTTTGGACTCATCGGTCATGTAGCTAGAACTCTGTATATGGAAAAGTTGCACAACTCTGACATGCAGCTAGATCTCTGTATATGGACATTTTGGACTGGTCTGCCATGTAGCTAGATCTCTCTGCATGGATATGTTGCAATGATCTGCCATGTAGGTAGCTCTCTGTATACGAACATATTGTACTTGTCTTCCATGTAGCTAGCTCTCTGTATATGGACATTTTGGGCTCGTTGGCCATGTAGCAAGCTCTGTGTGCATGGATATATTGTACTGATCTGCCATGTAAGCCCTCTGTATATAAACATATTGGACTTTTCTGTCATGGAACTAACTCTCTGTATACGGATATGTGTGACTCATCAGCCATGTAGCCAACTCTATCCGGATGAACTTGTTGGACTCATCTGCCTTCTACATAGTCCTCTGTATATACACATGTTGCACTCATCTGCCTTGTAGCTAGCTCTCTAAACATACACATGTTGGACTCATCTGCCATGTTGATAGTACTCTGTGTATAGACATGTTGCACTACTCGGCCATGCAGCTAGCTCCCTGTATAAGGACATTTTGGACTTGTCTTCCATGTAGCTAGTTCTCTGTGCATGGATATGTTGCACTGATCTGCCATGTAGGTTGCTTTCTGTATACGAACATATTGGATTTGTCTACCATGTAGCTAGCTCTCTGTATATGAACATGTTGGATTCATCAGCCATGCAGCCAGCTCTCTGTGTATAAACATGTTAGACTCTTCTGCCTTATAGCTAGTCATCTATATATACATATGTTGGACTAATCAGCCATGTAGCCAGCTCTCTCTTTATGAACATATTGGACTCATCTGCCTTGTAGCTAGTCCTCTCTATTTACACATGTTGGACTCAACTTCCGTGTAGCTAACTCTCAGTATATTGACATATTGGACTCATCTGCCATGTAGCTAGAACTCTGTGTATGAAAATATTGGACTACTCTGACATTTAGCTAGTTCTTTCAATATGGAAATTTTGTACTCATCTGCCATGTAGCTTACTCTCTGTTCCTGGATATGTTGGACTGATCTGCCATGTAGGTGTCTCTCTGTATACGAACATATTGGACTTGTCTGCCATTTAGCTAGCTCTCTGTATATGGACATAATGGACTCATCAGCCATGTAGCCAGCTCTCACTGTATGAACATGTTGAACTAATCTTCCTTGTAGCTAGTCCTCTATATATACACATGTTGGACTCATCTGCCATGTAGCTAACTGTCAGTTTATGGACATGTTGGACTCATCTGCCATGTAGTTAGTACTCTGTATATGGACATATTGGACCACTCTGACATGTAGCTCAATCTCAGTGTATAGACACGTTGGACTCATCTGATATGAAGCTAGAACTCTGTATATGGAAATGTTGCACTACTCTGCCATGGAGCTACCTCTCTGTGTATGGATATGTTGTATACATCTGCCATGGAGTGAGCACTCTGTATATGGAAATGTTGCACTTCTCTGCCATGTAGCTAGATCAGTGTACATGGATAGTAGGACTGATCTGTCATGTAGGCAGCTCTATGTACATGAACGTATTGGACTTGTCTGCCATGTAGCTATCTCTCAGTATACGGACATGTTGGAATCATCAGCCATGTAGCCAGCTGTGTGTGTATGAACATGTTGGTTTCATCTGTCTTTTTATGAGATCTTTAAGTATACACATGCTGGTCTCATCTGCCATGTAATTAACTCTCAGTATAGGGACAAAATGGACTCATCTGCCATGTTGCTAGTACTCTGTTTATGGATATGTTGGACTGCTCTGCCATGTAGTTAGCTCTCTGTACATGGAAATATTGGACTGATCTGCCATGTAGCCAGCTCTCTGAGTATGAACATCTTGGATACATTTGCCTTTTGCTAGCCCTCTAAATATACACATGTTGGACTTATCTGACATGTAGCTAACTCTCAGTTTATGGACATGTTGGACTCATCCACCATGAAGCTAGTACTCTGTATATGGACATGTTAGACTACTCTACCATGTAGCTAACTCTCAGTATATGGACACATTGGACTACTCTGCCATGTAACTACAACACTGTATATGGAAATGTTGCATTACTCTGCCATATAGATACCTCTATGTTTATGTACACGTTGAAATCATCTGCCATGTAGTTTGTACTCTGTATATGGAAATGTTGCAGTGCTCTGCCATATGGACAATTTGGACTCATCTGCCATGTAGCTAGGTCTCTGTACATGGATATGTTGGACTGATCTGAGATGTAGGTTGCTCTCTGTAAATGAAGATATTGGACTCATCTGTCATGTATATAACTCTCAGTATATAGACATGTTGGATTAAACTACCATGTAGCTAGTACTCTGTATATGGACATGTTGGACTACTCTGCCATTTAGCTAGCTCACTGTAGACATGTTGGACTAATCTACCATGTAGCTAGTACTCTGTATATGGACATGTTGGACTCATTTGCAATGTAACTTCAACTCTGTATATGAATATGTTGCACTAACCTGCCATGAAGCTAGCTTTCTGGATATGGACACAGTGGAATCAACTGTCATGTAGCTAGCTCTCAGTACATGGACACATTGAACACATCTGCCATGTAGCTAGAACTCTATATATGGACACAATAGACTTATCTGCCATATAGCTTGAGCACTGTATATGTAAATGTTGCATTACTCTGCCATGTAGCTATCTCTCTCTATATGGACATTTTGGACTCCTTTGACCTGTAGCTAGCTCTCTGTACATTGATATTTTGGACTGATCTGCTATGTAGGTATTCTATGAGGATATTGTTCTTCTCTGCCATGTAGCTAGACCTCTAAATATACACCTGTTGGACTCATCTGCCACATAGCTAATTCCCAGTATATGGACATTTTAGACACATCTGCCATGTAACTAGAACTCTGTATATGGAACTGTTGCACTACTCTTCCATGTAGCTAACTCACGGTATATGGACATGTTGGACTCATCAACCATGTAGCTAGAACTTTATATATGGAAATGTTGCACTACTCTGCAATGTAACTAACTCTCTGTATATGGACATTTTGGACTCGTCTGCCATGTAGCTAGCTCTCTGTACATGGATAAGTTTGACTGATATGCTAAGTAGATAGTTGTCTGTATATGAAGATATTGGACTTGTCTGCCATGTATCTAGCTCTCTGTATATCTACATATTGTACTCATCAGCCATGTAGCCAGTTTTCTCAATATGAACATGTTGGACTCACCTGCCTTTTAGCTAGTCCTCTATATATACACATGTTGGACTCATCAGTCATGTAGCCAGCTTTCTGTATATGAACATGTTCATTCATCTGTCCTGTAGCAAGCCCTCTAAATATAAACATGTTGGACTCATCTGCCATGTAGCTAACTCTCAGTATATGGACATGTTGGACTCATCTGCCATGTATCTAGTACTCTGTATATAGACATATGGGACTACTCTGCCATGTAGCTACCTCTCCGTACATGGAAATATTGGACTGATCTGTCATGTAGCCAGCTCTCTGAGTATGAACATCTTGGATACATTTGCCTTTTGCTAGTCCTCTAAATATACATATGTTGGACTTATCTGACATGTAGCTAACTCTCAGTTCATGGACATGTTGGACTCATCCACCATGAAGCTACTACTCTGTATATGGACGTGTTAGACTACCCTGCCATGTAGCTAGCTCTCAGTATATGGACACATTGGACTGCTCTGCCATGTAACTAGAACTCTGTATATGGAAATGTTGCACTACTCTGCCATGCAGCTACCTCTCTTTATATGAACATGTTGAACTCATCTACCATGTAGCTTGAACTCTGTATATGAAAATGTTGCACTACTCTGCCTTGTAGTTTGCTCTCTGTATATGGACAATTTGGACTCATCTGCCATGTAGCTAGCTCTCTGTACATGGATATGTTGGTGTGCTCTCATATGTAGGTTGCTCTCTCTATTTGAAGATATTGGACTCATCTGCCATGTGTATAACTCTCAGTATATGAACATGTTGGACTTTTCTGCCATGTAGCTAAATCAGTGTATATGGAAATGTTGCACTACTCTGCCATGTAACTAGTGCTCTGTATATTGACATTTTGGACTCATATGTCATTTAGCTAGCTCACTGTAAATGGATATGTTGGACTGATCTGTCATGTAGTTAGCACTCTGTATATGAACATATTGGACTTATCTGCCATGTAGCTAGCTCTCAGTATATGAATATGTTGGATTCATCAGCCATGTAGCCAGCTCTCTTTGTATGAACATGTTGGACTCATCTGCCATGTAGCTAACTCTCAGTACATGGACATAATGGACTCATCTGGCATATAGCTAGTATTCTGTATATGGACATGTTGGATTACTCTGCCTGTAGCTAGCTCTCAGTATATGGACATGTTGGACCCATCTACCATATAGCTAGAACTCTGTATATGGAAATGTTGCACTACTCTACTATGTAGCTTGCTCTCAGTGCATTGGTATATTGGACTTGTCTGCCATGTAGCTAGCTCTCTGTACATGGATATGGTGGATTGATCTGCCATGTAGGTAGTTCTCAATACATGAACATATTGGGATTGTTTGCCATGTAGCTAGCTCTCTGAACATGGATATATTGGACTGATCTGCTATGTAGTTAGCTCCCTGTATATGAGGATATTGAACTTGTGTGCCATGTTATTAGCCTTCTAAATATACACCTCCTGGACTCATCAGCCATGTAGTCAGCTATCTGTGTATGAATAAGTTGGACTCATCTGCCCTGTAGTTACCTCTAAATATACACATGTTGGACTCATCTCCATGTAACTAACCTCCGTATATAGACATATTAGACTCATCGGCCATGTAGCTTGAACTCTGTATATGGAAATGTTACACTACTCTGACATGTAGTTAGCTCTCAGTTTATGGACATGTTGGACTCATCTGCCATGTAGCTAGTACTTTGAATATAGACATGTTGGACTACTCTGCAATTTAGTTAGCCCTCAGTATATGCACACTTTGGACTCATCTGCCATGTAGTTAGTATTCTGTATATGGACATGTTGGATTATTCTGCCATGTAGCTAGCTCTCAGTATATGGACATGTTGGATGCATCTACCATGTAGCTAGAACTCTGTATGGAATTGTTGCACTACTCTGCATGTAGCTAACTCTATGAATTTGGATATATGGGATTAGTCTGCCATGTAGCTAGCTCTCTGTACGTGGATATGTTGGACTGATCTGATATATAGGTAACTCTCTGAATATGAAAATATTGGACTTGATTGCCATGTACCTAGCTATCAGTATGTGGATATGTTGGACTAATCAGCCATGTAGCAAGCTCTCTGTGTATGTAGATATTGGACTCATCTGCCTTGTAGCTATCCCTCTAAATATACACATGTTATACTCATCTCCAATGTAGCTAACTCCCAGTATATGGACATGTTGGACTTATCTGCAATGTAGCTAGTACTTTGTACATGGACATGTTTGACGACTCTGCCATGTAGCTAGTTCTCAGTATATGGACACGTTGGACTCATCTGCTATGTAGATAGAATTCTGAATATGGAAATATTGCACTACTCTGCCATGTAGCTATGTCTCTATATATGGACATGTTGGACTACTCTGCCATGTAGCTAGAACTCTATATATGGAAATGTTGCACTACTCTGCGTTATAACTAGCTCTGTGTATATGGACATATTGGTTCATCTTGCATTTAGCTAGCTCTCTGTAAATGAATATGTTTGACTGATCGGCCATGTAGGTAGCTCTCTGTATAAAAATATATTGGACTTGTCTGTAGTGTAGCTAGTTCTCAGTTTATGGACATATTGGACTCATCAGCCATGTAGCCAAGTCTCTGTGTATGAACATGTTGGACTCATCTGCCTTTTTTCACGCCCTCTAAATATACACATATTGGACTCATCTGCCATGTAGCTAACACTTAGTATATGGACATGTTGGACTCATCTGCCTTGTAGCTAGCTCTCAGCACATGGACACGTTGGACTCATTTGTCATGTAGCTAGAATTCTGAGTGTGGAAATATTGCACTGCTCTGCAATATAGCTAGCTCTCTGTATAAGGATATTTTGGATTCATCTGCCTTTTAACTAGCTCTCTGTACATGAATATGTTGGACTGATCTGCCTTTTAGGTAGTTCTTGTATATAAAGTTATTGGATTTATCTACCAAGTCGCTAGCACTCTGTACATGGACATGTTGGACTCATCAATCATGTCGTCAGCTCTCTGTGTATGAACATGTTGGAATCATCTGCCTTGTTGCTAGCCCTCTAAATATACACATGATGGATTCATCTGCCATGAGCTAACTCTCAGTATAGGACATGTTGAACTCATCTGCCATGTAGCTAGTACTCTGTATATGGAAATGTTGCACTACTCTGCCATGTAGCTATCTCTCTGTATATGGACATTTTGGACTCGTTTGACATGTATCTTGCTCTCTGTATATGGATATGTTGGACTGATCTACTATGTAGGTATTCTATGTGTATGAAGATATTGGACTTGTCTGCCATGTTGCTAGCTCTCAGTATATGGACATGTTGGACTTATTAGGCATGTAGCAAGCTCTTTGTGTATGAACATGTTGGACTCATCTGCCTTGTAGCTAGCTCACTAAATATACACATGTTGGACTCATCTGCCATGTAGCTAACTCTCAGTATATGGACATGTTGGATTCATCTGCCATGTAGCTAGAATTCTGTGTATGAAAATGATGGACTACTCTGCCATGTAGCTAGGTCTCTCTATATCGAAATTGTGGACTCATCAGCCATGTATCTTGCTCTCTGTGCCTGGATATGTTGGACTGATCTGCCATATAGGCAACTCTCTGTATATAAACTTATTGAACTTGTACGCCATTTAGATATCTCTCTGAATATGGACATGTTGGACACATCAGCCATGTAGTTGGCTCTCACTCTATGAACATTTTGAACTCATCTGCCTTGTAGTTAGTCATCTATATATATACATGTTAGACTCATCTGACATGCGGCTAGAACTCTGTATATGGAAATGTTGCACTACTCTGCTATGTAGCTAGTTTAGAATACATTGTTATCTTGGACTGATCTGCAATGTAGGTATCTTTCTGTACATGAACATATTGGATTTGTCTGACATACAGCTATGTCTCAGTATATGGATATGTTGGATTCATCATCCATGTAGCCAGCTCTCTGTGTATGACCATGTTGGATTCATCTGCCTTGTTACGAGCTCTCTAAATATACACATTTGGACACATCTGCCATGTAGCTAACTCTCAGTATATGGACACATTGGACTCATCTGCCATGTAGCTCCAACTGTGTATATGGAAATGTTACATTACTCTGCCATGTAGCTACCTCTCTGTATATGGACATTTTGGAGTCGTCTGCCATGTAGCTAGCACTCTGTACATGGATATGTTGGACTGATCTGATATGTAGGTTGCTCACTGTATATGAAGATATTGAACTCATCTGCCATGTAGCTAAATCTCAGTATATGGACATGTTGGACTAATCTGCCAAGTAGCTAGTTTTCTGTATGTGGACATGATGGATGACTCTGCTATTAATCTAGCTCTCAGTATATGCATATGTTGGACTCATTTCCCATATAGCTGGAACTCTGTATATGGAAATGTTGCAGTACCCTGCCATGTAGCTAGCTCTCTGTATATGGACACGTTGGACTCATCTGCCAAGTAGCTAGAACACCTTATATGGAAATGTTACATTACTCTGCCATGCAGCTATCTCTTTGTATATGGACATTTTGGACTCCTTTAACATGTAGCTTGCTCTCTGTACATGGCTATGTTGGACTGTTCTGCTATGTAGGTATTCTATGTTTATGAAGATATTGGAATTCTCTACCATAGAGCTATGGCTCTAAATATACAAATATTGGACACATCTGCCACTTAGCTAACTCCCAGTGTATGGATATGATGGATTCATCTGCCATGTAGCTAGAACACTGTATATGGAAATGTTGCATTACACTTCCATGTAGCTATCTCTCTGTCTATGGACATTTTGGACTCGTTTCACATGTAGCTTTGTCTATGTACATGGATATGTTGGACTGATCTGCTATGTAGGTATTCTATGTATATGAAGATATTGTACTTCTCTGCCATGTAGTTAGCCCTGTAAATATACACATGTTGGACTCATCTGCCTCATAGCTAACCCCCAGTATATGGATATGTTGGACTCATCTGCCATGTAGCTAGAACTCTGTATATGGAAATCTTGCACTACTCTGCCATGTAGCTAACTCACAGTATATGGACATGTTGGATTCATCATCCATGTAGCTAGAACTCTGTATATGGAAATGTTGCACTACTCTGTGATGTAATGAACTCTCTGGATATGGACAGTTTGGACTCGTAGGTCATGTAGCTAGCTCTCTGTACATGGATATGTTGGTCTGATCTGCCATGTAGCTAGCTCTCTGTATATGGACATGTTGGACTCATTAGCCATGTAGCAAACTCAATATGTTTGAACATGTTGGACTCATCTGCCTTGTAGCTAGCTCTCTAAATATATACATGTTGGACACATCTGCCATGTAGCTAACTCTCAGTATATGAACATGTTGGAATCATCTGCCATGTAGCTAGTACTCTGTATATGGACATGTTTGACTATTCTACTGTGTAGCCTGGTTTCTGTATATGGACAAGTTGCACTCATCTGCCATGTAGCTAGAATTCTGTATATGGAAATTTTGTACTTTTCTGCCATGTAGCTCGCTCTCTGTGTAAGGACATTTTGGACTTGTCTGCCTTGTAGCTAGCTCTCTGTGCATGGATATGTTGTACTGATCTGCCATGTAAGTAGCTCTCTATATATCAACCTATTGGACTTTTCTGCCATGTAGCTAACTCTCTTTATACGGACATGTGGGTCTCATCAGCCATGTAGGCAGCTCTCTCCATATGAACATGTTGGACTCATCTGCCTTGTAGCTAATCCTCTAAATATACACATGTTGGACTCATCTGCGTTGTAGATAGTGCTCTGTATATGGACATGTTGGACTACTCTGCCATGGAGCTAGCTCTCAGTATATGGACACATTGCACTCATCTGGCGTGTAGCTAGAACTCTGTATATGGAAAGGTTGCACTACTCTGTCATGCAGCTGGATCTCTGTAAATGGACATTTTGGACTCCTCTGACATGTAGCTAGATCTCTGTGCATGTATATGATGGAATGATCTGCCATCTAGGTAGCTCTCTGTATACAAACATATTGGACTTGTCTGCCATGTAGCTAGCTCTCTGTATATGAACATGTTGGACTCATCAGCCATGCCGCCAGCTCTCTATATATAAACATGCTGGACTCATCTGCCTTGTAGCTAGTCATCTATACATACACATGTTGGACTCATCTGCCATGTAGTTAACTCTCATTATATGGACATGTCCAACATACTACTCTGCCATATAGCACAAACTCTGTATACGGAAATGTTGCACTACTCTGCCATGTAGCTAGCTCTCTGTATATGGACACGTTGGACTCATCTGCCATGTAGCTAGAAGTCTGTATATGGATACGTTGCTGGACTCTGCCATCTAGCTAGCTCTCTGTATTTGGACAAGTTGGACTCATCTGCCATGTAGCTAGAACACTGTATATGGAAACGTTGCATTAATCTGCCATGTAGCTATCTCTCTGTATATGGACAGTGTGGGCTCCTTTCACATGTAGCTTGCTCTTTGAACATGGATATGTTGGACTGATCTGCTATGTATGTATTCTATGTATAGGAAGATATTGGACTTCTCTGACATATATCTAGTCCTCGAAATATAGATATATTGGACTCATCTGCCACGTAGCTAACTCTCAGTGTATGGATATGTTGGACTCATCTGCCATGTAGCTTGCTCTCTGTATATGGACATTTTGGACTCGTCTGCCATGTAGCTAGCTCTCTGTACATGAATATGTTGGACTGATCTGATATGTAGGTTGCTGTCTGTATATGAAGATATTGGACTCATCTGCCATGTATATAACTCTCAGTATATGGACATGTTGAACTAATCTGCCATGTAGCTAGTACTCTATACATGGACATGTTGAAATACTCTGGCATTTAGCTAGCTCACTGCATATGGACATAATGTACTCATCTGCCATGTAGCTAGAACTCTTTATATGGAAATGTTGCACTACTCTGCCATGTAGCTAGCACTCTGTATATGGACATGATAGACTCATATGCCATGTAGCTAGAGTACTATTTAGGGAAATGTTGCATTATATTGCGATATAGCTATCTCTCTGTAT
>NW_006409105.1:28901-30985 GCF_000296735.1 Chrysochloris asiatica
TAGTCCTCTATATATACACAAGTAGGACTCATCAGCCATGTAACCAGCTCTCTCAGTATGAACAGGTTGGACTCATCTGCCTTGTAGCTAGTCCTCTATATATACACATGTTTAACTCATCTGCCATGTAGCTAACTCTCAGTATATGAACATAATGGACTCATCTTCCAATCTTCCATGTAGCTAGTATTCTGTATATGGACATGTTGTATTACTCTGGCATGTAGCTAACTCTCAGTATATGGACATGTTGGACACATCTACCATGTAGCTAGAACTCTATATATGCTATTGTTACCCTACTCTGCCATGTAGCTAGCTCCCTGAATTTGGACATATTGGATTCGTCTGCCTTGTACCTAGCTCTCTGTACATGGATATGTTGGACTGATCTGCCATGTAGGTGGCTCTCTGTATATGAATATATTGGACTTGTCTGTAATTTAGATAGCTCTCTGTATATGGAAATGTTGGACTCATCAGCCATGTAGACAGCTCTCAATGTATGAACATGTTGAACTCATCTGCCTTGTAGCTAGTCCTCTATATATACACATGTTGGACTCATCTGCCATGTAGATAACTCTCAGTATATGGACATGTTGGGCTCAGCTTCCATGTAGCTAGTACCCTGTATATGGACATGTTGGACTACACTGCAATTTAGCTACCTCTCAGTATATGCACACATTGGACTCATCTACCATGCAGCTAGAACTTTGTATATGGATATGTTGCAGTACTCTTCCATGTCGCTGGCTCACTGTATATGGACACGTTGGACTCATCTGCCATGTAGATAGCTCTCTGTACATGATTATGTTGGACAGATCTGCTATGTAGGTAGCTCTCTTTATATGAATATATTGGACTTGTCTGCTATGTGGCTCAATCTCTAAATACACATGTTGGATTGATCTGCCATGTAGCTGACTCTCAGTATATGGACATGTTGGATTCATCTGCCATGTAGCCAGCTCTCTGTTAATGGACATGTTGGACGCATCTACCTTGTAGCTAGCCCTTTAAATATGCAAATGTTGGACTCATGTGCCATGTAGTGAGCTCTCAGTATAAGCACACGTTGCACTCATCTGCCATGTAGCTAGAACTGTGTATATAAAATTGTCGCAATACTCCACCATGTAGCTAGCTCTGTATATATTGACAAGTTAGACTCATCTGCCATGTAGCTAGAATTCTGTATGTGAAAATGCTGCACTAATCTCCCATGTTGCTATCTCTCTATATATGGATACATTAGACTTATCTGCCATGTAGCAAGAACTGTTTATATGGAAATGTTTCACTACTCTGCCATGTAGCTAGTTCTCTGTATATGGACACCTTGTACTCATCTGCCATGTAGGTAGCTCTCTGAACAAGGATATGTTAGACTGATCTGCCATTTAAATAACTTTCTGTATATGAACCTATTGGACTTGTCTTCCATGTAGCTAGCTCTCAGTATAAGGACATCTTGGACTCATCAGCCATGTAGCCAGATCTCTCCATATAAACATGTTAGATCCATCTGCTTTGAAGCTAGCCCTCTATCTATACACATGATGGACTCATTAGCCATGTAGCCAGCTCTCTGTGTATGAACATGTTGGACTCATCTGCCATGAAGCTAGTACCCTGTATATGGACATGCTGGAAAACTCTGCCACGTAGCTATCTCTCAGTATATGGAAACGTTGGACTCATCTGCTGTGTAGCTAGAACTCTTTATATGGAAATGTTGCACTACACTGCCAAGTGGCTAGTTTTGTGTACATGGATATGTTGGACTTATCTTCCATGTAGGCAGCTCTCTCTACATGAACATATTGAACTTGTTTGTATGTCGCTAGCTGTCAATATATGGACATGTTGGAATCATAACTCAAGTAGCCAGCTGTCTGTGTATGAACATGTTCATAAATCTGCCTTGTAGCGAGCCTTCTAAATATACACATGTTGGACTCATCTGCCACGTACCTAACTCTCAGTATAGGGATATGTTGGACTCATCTGCCATGTAGCTGTTAATCTGTATATGGATTTATTGGATTACTCTGCTGTGTAGCTGGCTCTCAGTA
>NW_006409105.1:33665-36434 GCF_000296735.1 Chrysochloris asiatica
TGCACTACTCTGCCATGTAGCTAGCTATCTGCATATGGAAACGATGGCCTCATCTGCCATGTAGATAAATGTCTGTATATGGAAATGTTGCACTACTCTGCCAAGTAGATATATCTCTGTATATGGACATTTTGGACTCATCTGCCATGTAGCTAGCTCTGTGTACATGGATATGTTGAAGTGATCTGCCATATAGCCAGCTCTCTGAGTATGAGCATCTTGGACTCATTTGACTTTTGCTTGCCCTCTAAATATACACTTATTTGACTTATCTGACATGTAGCTAACTCTCAGTTTAGGGACATGTTGGACTCATCCGTCATGAAGCTAGCACTCTGTATATGGATATGTTAGACCAATCTGCCATGTAGCTAGCTCTCAGTATATGGACACACTGGACTACGCTGCCAAGTAACTACAACTCTGTATATGGAAATGTTGCACTACTCTGCATGTAGCTTGCTCTCTGTACATGGATATGTTTTACTGATCTGATATGCAGTTTGCTCTCTGTATATGAAGATATTGGACTCATCTGCTGTGTATATAACTCTCATTATATGGACATGTTGGACTAAACTGCCATGTATGTAGCTCTCAGTATATGCACACGTTGGACTCATCTGCCATGTAGCTAGAACCCTATATATGGAAATCTTGCACTACTCTGACATGTAGATAACTCTCTGTATATGGACACGATAGACTCATCTGCCATGTTGCTAGAACACTGTATATGGAAATGTTGCATTACTGTGCCATGTACCTGTCTCTTTGTATATGGACATTTTGGACTCGTTTTACCTGTAGCTAGCTCTCTGTACATGGATATGTTGGACTGATCTACTATGTAGGTGTTCTATGTATATTAAGATATTGGACTTCTCTGCCATGTAGCTAGCCCTCTAAATATACACATTTTGGACTCATCTGCCACATAGCTAACTCCCAGTATATGGACATTTTGGGCACATCTACCAGGTAGCTATAACTCTGTATATGGAACTGTTGCACTACTCTGCCATGTAGCTAACTCACAGTATATGGACACATGAGACTCATCAGCCATATAGCCAGCATTCTCTGAATGAACATGTTGCACTCATCTGCCTTGTAGCTAATCCTCCATATATATACATATTAGACTCATCTCCCCTGTAGGTAACTCTCAGTATATGGACATGTTGGACTCATCTGATATGTAGCTAGAATTCTGTATATGGACATTCTGGACTCGTGTGCCATGTAGCTCGCTATCTGTGCATGGATATGTTGGACTGATCTGCCATGTAGGTAACTCTCTAACTATGAACATTTTGGGCTTGACTGCCATGTTGCTAGCTCTCTGTATATGCATATTAGGAATCATCAGCCATGTAGCCACCTCCCTCTGTATGAACATATTGGAATCATCTGCCTTGTAGCTCATTCTTTATATATACACATGGTGAACTCATCTGCAATGTAGCTAACTATCAGTATATGGATATGTTGGTCTCATCTGCCCAGTAGCTAGTACTCTGTATTTGGGCATGTTGGACTCATCTGCCATGTAGCTAGCTCTCTGTATATGGACACGTGAGACTCATCAGCCATATAGCCAGCATTCTCCGAATGAACATGTTGCACTCATCTGCCTTGTAGTTAATCCTCCATATATATACATATTTGACTCATCTTCCGTGTAGGTAACTCTCAGTATATTGACATGTTGGACTCATCTGCTATGTAGATAATACTCTGGATATGGACATGTTGGACTACTCTGCCATGTAGCTAGCACTCAGTATATGGACACGTTGGACTTATCTGCCATATAACTAGTACTCTGTATATGGGCATGTTTGTCGTACTCTGCCATATAGCTAGTTCTCAGTATATGGACACTTTTAACTCATCTGCCATGTACCTAGAACTCTGTATATGGAGATTTTGGACTCGCCTGTAATGTAGCTACCTCTTTGTGCATGGGTATGTTGAACTGATCTTCCATGTAGATTGCTCTCTGTATATGAACATATTGGACTTGTCTGCCACGGAGCTAGCTCTCAGTATATGGACATGTTGGACGTATCAGCCATATAGCCAGCACTTTCTGTAGGAACATGTTGGACTCATCTGCCTTGTAGCTAGTCCTCTATATATACACATGTTGGACTCATCTGCCATGTTGCTAGCTCTCTGTATATGGACATTGGGAATCATCAGCCATGTAACCAGCTCTCTCCATATGAACATATTTGAAACATCTACCTTGTAGCACATTCTTTATATAAACACATGTTGAACTCATCTACCATGTAGCTAACTATCAGTATATGGACATGTTGGACTCATCTGCCCAGTAGCTAGACTCTGTATTTGGGTATGTTGGACTCATCTGCCATGTAGGTAGCTCTCTGTATATGGACATGTGAGACTCATCAGCCATATAGCCAGATTTCCATGAATGAACATGTTGCACTCATCTGCCTTGTAGCTAGTCCTCCATATATACACATATTGGACTCAACTGCCATGTAGGTAACTCTTAGTATATGGACATGTTGGAATCATCTGCCATGTACCTACAACTCTGTATATGGAAATGTAGCACTACTCTGCCAAGAAGCTAGTTCTTTTAATATGAACATTTTGGAGTTGTCTGCCATGTGGCTAGCTCTCTGTGTATGAACATGTTGGACTCATCTGACTTGTAGCTTGCTCTATAAATGTACACATGTTGGTCTCATCTGCCATGTATGTAACTCTCAATATATGGACATGTTG
>NW_006409105.1:38019-42749 GCF_000296735.1 Chrysochloris asiatica
TCTGCCATGTAGCTCAAACTCTGTATATGAAAATGTTGGAATACTCTGCCATGTAGCCAGCTCTCTATATATGGACATTTTGGACTCATCTGCCATGTAGCTAGCTCTCTGTGTATATATATTTTGGACTGGTCTGCCATGTAAGTAGTTCTCTGTATATGACCATATTGGACTTATCTGGCCATATAACTAGCTCTCAGTATATGGACATGTAGGACTCATCTACCATTTACCTAGTACTTTGAATGTGGACATGTTGAATTACTCTATCATGTACCTAGCTATCAGTATATGGAAACGTTGGACTCTTTTGTCATGTAGCTAAAATTTGGTATATGGAAAAGTTGCACTACCCTCCATGTAGTTAGCTTTCTGTATATGGATATTTTGGACTCGTCTGCCATGTAGCTAGCTCTCTTTTCATGGATATGTTGGACTGAACTGCCATAGGTAGCTCTATGTATATGAACATAATGAACTTGTCTATCATGCAGGTAGCTCTCAGTATATGGACATGTTTGACTCATCAGACATGTAGCCAACTCTCCGTGGATGAACCTGTTGGACTCATGTGCCATGTAGCTTGCCTTATAAATATACACATGTTGTTCTCATCTACCATGTAGCTAACTCTCAATATATAGACATGTTGGTCTCATCTGCCATGTAGCTAGTACTCTGGATATGGACGTATTGGACTATTCTGACATTTAGCTGGCTCTCAGTATATGGACACATTGGACTCATCTGGCATGTAGCTAGAACACTGTATACGGAAATGTTGCAGTACACTGTTATGTTGCTAGCTCTCTATATGGAAATTGTGGACTCGTCTGCCATGTAGCTAGCTCTCTGTGCATGGATATGTTGTTCTGATCTGCCATAGGTAGGTCTCTATATATGAATATATTGGACTTGTCTGTCATGTAGGTAGCACTCAGTTTATGGACATATTGGACTCATCAGCCATGTAGCCAGCTCTCTGTGTAGAAACATGTTGGTCTCATCTATCTTGTAGTTAGTTCTCTAAATATACAAATGTTGGACTCATCTGCCATGTAGCTAACTCTCAGTATATGGACATGGTGGACTTGACTGCCATGTAGCTAGTACTCTGTAGATAGGCATGTTGGAATACTCCGCCATGTAGCTAGCTCTCAGTATATGGACACGTTGGGCTTATCTGCCATGTAGCTAACTCTCAGTATATGGGCATGTTGGACTCATCTGCCATGTAGCTAGTATTCTGTATATGGATATTTTGGTCTACTCTGCCATGTAGCTAGCTCTCAGTATATGGACACGTTGGAATCATCTGCCATGTAGATAGAATTCTGTATATGGAAATGTTGCAGAACCCTTGCATGTAGCTACCTCTCTGTGCATGGATATGTTGGACTGATCTGCCATGTTGGTAGCTTTCTGTATATGAACATATTGGAGTTTTCTGCTATGTAGCTAGCTCTCTGTATATGGACATGGGGTACTCATCAGCAATGTAACCAGATCTCTCTGTATGAACATATTGGACTCATCTGCATTGTAGCTAGTCCTCTATAAATATACATGTTGGACTCATCTGCCATGTTGCTGACTGTCAGTATATGAACATGTTGGACTCATCTGCCATGTTGCTAGAACTCTGTATATGGAAATGTTGCAATACTCAGCCATGTTGGTATCTGTCTGTTTATATGGACATTTTGGACACGTCGGACATGTAGCTAGCTCTCTGTAAATGGATATGTTGGACAGATCCGCCATGCAGGTAGCTCTATTTATATGAACATATTGGACTTGTCTGATTTGTAGATAGCTCTCTGTATATGGACGTGTTGGACTTATCAGCCATGTAGCCAGCTCTCTGTGTATGAACACGTTGGACTCATCTGCTTTGTAGCGACCACTCTAAATATACATATGTTGGACTCATCTGCCATGTAGCTAGTACTCTATATATGGACATGTTGGAGTAGTCTGCCATGTAGTTAGCTCTCAGTATATGACATGTTGGAATCATCTGCCATGTAGCTAGTACTCTGTGTATGGACATGTTGGACTTCTATGTCATGTAGCTAGCTCTCAGTATATGGACACGTTGGAATCATCTGCCATGGAGCCAGAACTCTGTATCTAGAAATATGGCACTCTTCTGCCATGTTGCTAGCTCTGTGTATATGGACATATTGGACTTATCTGCAATGAAGCTAGCTCTCTGTGCATGGATATGTTGGACTATTCTGACATGTAGCTACCTCCCTGAATATGAACATGTTGGAATTGTGTGCCATGAAGCTGGATATTTGTATATATGGACATGTTGGACTCATCTGCCATGTAGCTTGAACTCTGTAAATGTAAATGTTGTACTACTCTGTCCTGTAGTTAGTGCTCTGTATATGGACATTTTGTACTCGTCTGTCATGTAGCTAGCTCCCTGTGTATGAACATGTTGTTTTCATCTTCTTTGTAGCTAGTCCTGTAAATATACACACATTGGACTCATCTGCCCTGTAGATAACTCTCAGTATATGGACATGGTGGACTCATCTTCCATGTAGCTAGTACTCTGCATATAGACATGTTGGACTACTCTACTATGTATCTACATCTCAGTATATGGACACATTGGATTCATCTGCCATGTAAATAGAACTCTGTACATGGAAATATTGCACTACTCTGCCATACAGCTAGCTCTCTGTATATGGACATTTTGGAATCGTCTGCCATGTAGCTAGCTATCTGTACATGGATTTGTTGGACTGCTCTGACATGTAGTTAGTTGTCTGTATATGAACATATTGGACTCATCTACCATGTAGATAGAACTCTGTAAATGGAAATGTTGAACTACTCTGACATGTAGCTAGCTCTATGTATATGGACATTTTAGAATTGTCTGTCATGTAGCTAGCTTTCTGTTCATGGATATGATGGACTGATCTGCCATGTAGGTAGCTCTCGGTATATGAAAATATTTGACCTCTCTTTGATGTAGTTAGGTATCTGTATATGGACATGTTGTGCTCATCTGATATGTAGCCAGCTCTCTGTGTATGAACGTTTTGAATTCATCAGCCTTGTAGCTAGCCCTCTATATATACACATGATGGACTCATCTGCTATGAACATATAATTCTCAGTATATGGCAGAGTAGTGCAACATTTCCATATAAAGAGTTGTAGTTACATGACAAAGTAGTGAACAGACTTCCAGCTACAACACATATGAGTCCTACATGGACATGTACTGAGAGTTTGCTACATGGCAGATGAATTCAACAGGTGTATATTTACAGGACTAGCTATAAGTAAAATGAGTTCAACATGTTCATACAGAAAGAACTGGCTACTTGGCTCATGAGTCCAACATGTCCATACACATAGAGCTAACTATATGGCAGAGTAGTGCAACATTTCCATATTCAGAGTTCTAGCTACATGGCAGGTGAGTTCAATATATTCATATACTGAGAGCTAGCTACATGATAGAGTAGTCCAACATGTCCATACACAGAGTACTAGATATGTGTCAGTTGTGTCCAACATGCCAATATACTTAGAGCTAGCAACATGGTAAAGTAGTTCAACATATCCATATACAGAGTACTCGCTACATGGCAGATGAATCCAACATATGCATATACTGAGAGTTAGCTACATGGCAGATGAGTTCAACATGAGTATATATAGAGGGTTAGATACAACGTAGATGAGTCCAACATGTTCATACAGAGAGAGCTGGATACATGGCTGGTGAGCACAACATGTCCATATACAGAGAGCTAGCTACATGGAGACAAAACCAAAATGTCCATATACAGAGAGCTAGCTACATGGTAGAGTAGTAAACATTTCCATGTACAGATTTCTAGCTACATGGTAGATTAGTCAAACTTGTCCATATACTGAGAGATAGCTACATGGAAGAGTAGTCCAACATGTCCATATACAGAGTACTAGCTACATGGCAGATGATTCCAACATGTCCCTGTAATAAGAGTTAGCTTCATGGAAGATAAGTCCAACATGTGAATAAATAGAAGATTAGCTACAAGGAAGATGAGTCCAACATGGTCATACACAGAGAACTCGCTATATGGCTGATGATTTCCACAAGTCCATATACAGAGTGCTAGCTACAAGGAAGACAATCCAATATGTTCATATTCAGAGAGCTACATACATGACATATTAGTCCATTATATCCATGCACAGAGAGCGAGCTATATGGCAGACGAGTCAAAATGTCCATATACAGACAGCTGGCTACATGGCAAAGTAATGCAACATTTCCATATATAGAGTTCTAGCTTCATGGCAGATGAGACTTACGTGCCCATATTCTGAGAGTTATCTACATGGCAGATGAGTCCAACATGTGTATATGTACAGGATTAGCTACAAGGCAGATGAGTCCAACATGTGTATATGTACAGGATTAGCTACAAGGCAGATGATTCCAACATGTTCATACTGAGAGAGCTGGCTAACATGGCTGATGATTCCAACATGTGTATATGTACAGGATTAACTACAAGGCAGATGAGTCCAATATGTTCATACTGAGAGAGCTGGCTACATGGCTGATGAGTCCAATATGTCCATATACAGAGAGCTATCTACATGATAGAAAAGTCCAATATGTTCATATACAGATGTCTACCTACATTGCTGATCAGTCCAACATATCCATGAACACAGAAGTAGCTACATGGCCGACGAGT
>NW_006409105.1:42953-44888 GCF_000296735.1 Chrysochloris asiatica
TTCATATACTGAGAGCTAGCTACGTGGCAGAGTAATCCAACATGTCCAAATACAGAGAACTAGCTACATGGCAGATGAGTCCAACAAGACCAAGCACAGAGAGCAAGCTACATGGCAGACAAATCCAAAATGTCCATATACACAGAACTGTCCATAGGGCAGAGTAGTGCAACATTTACATATACAGAGTTACAGCCACATGGCAGATGAGTACAACGTGCCCATATCCTGAATGCTAGCTTCATGGCACAGTAGTCCAACATGTCCATATACGGAGTCCTAGCTACATGGCAGATGAGTCCAACATGTTCATTTAAAGAGGGCTAGCTACATGGCAGACAAGTCCAATATGTTCATATACAGAGAGCTAACTACATGGCAGATCAGTCCAACATATCCTTGCACAAAGACCTAGCTACATGGCAGACAAGTCCAAAATGTCCATATACAGAGAGATACCAAAATGGCTGAGTAGAGGAACATTTCCATATACAGAGTTCTAGCTACATGGCAGATGAGTCTAACATGTTCATATATTCAGATTTAGCTACATGATAGATGAGTCCAACATGTGTATTTATAGAGGACTAGCTACAATGCAGAAGAGTCCAAAATGTTCATACAGAGAGAGCTGGCTACATGGCTAATGAGTACTACATATCCATATACATAGAGCTAGCTACATAGCAGACAATGTCTATATGTTCATATACAGAGATCTACATACATGGCAGATCAGTCCAACATATCCATGAACAGAAATATAGCTACATGGCAGAGTAGTCCAACATGTCCATATACAGAATACTAGCTTCATGGCAGATGAGTCCAATATGTTCATATATTGAGAGTTAGCTACAAGGCAGATGAGTCCAACATGTGTATATATAGAGGACTATCTACAAGACAAATAAATCCAACATGTTCATACAAAGAGAGATGGCTACATGGCAGATGAGTCCAACATGTGTCTATATAGAATACTAGCTACAAGCCAAATGAGTCCAACATGTTCATACAGAGCGAGCTGGCTACATGGCGGATGAGTCCAACATGTTCATATACGGAGAGATAGCTACATGACAGATTATTCCAACATGTCCATATACCGAGTACTAGCTGCATGGTAAATGAGTCCTATATGTTCATATACAGAGCTACCTACATGGCAGATCAGTCTAACATATGGATGCACAAAGACCTAGCTACATGGCAAACGAGTCCAAAATGCCAAAATATAGAGAGTTACCTACATGACAGATCAGTCCAACATATTCATGTACACAGAGCTAGCTACATGGTGGAGTCATGCAACATTATCATATAAAGAGTTCTAGCTATATGGCAGATGAGTCCAACGTGTCCCTATACTGAGAGATAGCTACATGCCAGAGTAGTCCAACATGTCCAAATACTGAGTACTGTGCACATGGCAGATGTGTTCAACATGTCCATATACTGTGGGTTAGCTACAATGCATATGAGTCCAACCTGTGTATATTAAAGGGCAAGCTACAAGTCTGATGAATCCAACATGTAAATATACAGAGAGCTAGCTACATGGCAGACAACTCCAATTTGTTCATACACAGAGAGCGAACTACATGGCAGAACAGTCCAACATATCCATGTACAGATAGCTAGCTACATGGCAGACAATTCCAAAATGTTCATATACAGAGAGCGAGCTACATGGCAGAGTAGTGCAACATTTCCATATACAGAGTTCTAGCTACATGGCAAATGATTCCAACCTATCCATATACTGAGAGTTAGCTACATGGCAGATGAGTCAAACACGTATATATTTAGAGGAGTAGCTACATGACAAAGGAATCCAACATGTTAATACAGAGAGAGCTGGCTACATTTTTGATGAGTCCAACGTGTCCATATACTGAGAACTAACTACATGGCAGACAAGTCCAATATTAT
>NW_006409105.1:46103-47151 GCF_000296735.1 Chrysochloris asiatica
TCTGACATGTAGGTAGCTCTCTGTACATGAACATATTGGACTTGTCTGCCATGTAGCTATCTCTCAGTATATTGACATGTTGGAATCATCAGCCATGCAGCCAGCTGTCTGTGTATGAACATGTTGTACTCATCTTCCTTGTTACAAGCTTTCTAAGTATACACATGTTGGACTCATCTGCCATGTAGTTAAGTCTCAGTATAGGGACATGTTTGACTCATCTGCCATGTAGCTAGTACTCTGTTTATGGACATGTTTGACTACTCTTCCATGTAGCTACCTTTTAGTATATGGACATGTTGGACTCATCTGCCATGTAGCTAGAACTATGTATATGGACATGTTGCACTACTCTGACCATAACTATCAATCTGTATATGGACATTTTGGACTCGTCTGCCATGTAGCTAGCTCTCTGTACATGGATATGTTGGACTGATCTGCCATGTAGCCAGCTCTCTGAGTATGAACATCATGGACTCATTTTCCTTTAGCTAGCCCTCTAAATATACACATGTTGGACTTATCTGATATGTAGCTAACTCTCAGTTTATGGACATATTGGACTCATCCGCCATGAAACTAGTACTCTGTATATGGATGTGTTAGACTACTTTGCCATGTGCTAGCTTTCAGTATATGGGCACATTGAACTACTCTGCCATTTAACTACAACTCTGTATATGGAAATGTTACACTACTCTGCCATGTAGCTAGTTTTCTTTGTATGGACACGTTGGACTTATCTGCCACGTAGCTTGCTATATATATATGGACATTTTGTACTTGTCTGCCATGCTCTGTACATGGATATGTTGGACTGATCTGATATGTGGGTTGCTCTCTGTATATGAAGGTATTGGACTCCTCGGCCATGTATATAACTCTCAGTATATGGACATGTTGTACTAATCTGCCATGTAGCTAGTACTCTGTATATGGACATGTTGGACTATTCTGTCATTAAGGTAGCTCTCAATATATGCACACGTTGGACTCATCTTCCATGTAGCTAGAACTCTATATATAGAAATGATGCACTACTCTG
>NW_006409105.1:61607-63266 GCF_000296735.1 Chrysochloris asiatica
ATGTTGGACTACTTTGCCATGTAGTTATCTCTCAGAATATGTACGTGTTGTACTAATCTGCCATGTACCTAGAACTCTGTATATGGAAATGTTGCACTGCTCTGACATGTATCTAGCTCACTCCATAGGAACATTTTGGACTTGTCTGCCATGTAGCTAGCTCTCTGTATATGAACATGTTGGACTCATCAGCCTTATAGCCAGATCTCTCTCTGTATGAACATGTTGGATTTATCTGCCTTGTTGATAGTCCTTTATATACACACATGTTGGACTCATCTGCCATGTAGCTAACTCTCAGTATATGGACATGTGGGAATCATTTGCCATATAGCTACTACTCTGTATATGGACATGTCGGAGTACTCTCATTATATGGACACGTTGGATACATCTGCCAAGTAGCTAGATCTCTTAAAATGACATTTTTGACTTGTCTAACATGTGGCTAACTCTCTATACATGGAAATATTGGACTGATCTGACATGTAGGTATCTATATCTACATGAACATATTTGACTTGTGAGCTATGTAGCTAGCTCTCAGTATATGGACATATTGGCTCATCAGCCACGGAGCCAGCTCTCTCTGTATGAACATGTTGGACTCGTCTGATGTGTAGCTAACCCTCTAAATATACACATGTTGGGCTCATCTGCCATGTAGCTAACTCTCAGTATATGGACACGTTGGAATCATCTGCCATGTAGCTAGAATTCTGTATATGGCAATGTTGCACTACTCTGCCATGTAGCTAACACTCTGTATATGGACATTCTGGACTCTTCTGTCATGTAGCCAGCTCTCTGTGCATGGATATGTTGGACTGATCTGCCATGTAGTTAGCTTTCTGAATATGAACATATTGGATTGTCTGCCATGTAGCTAGATCTCTGTATATGATCATGTTGGAGTCATCAGCCATAAAGCCAGCTCTCTGTGTTTGAACATGTTGCACTCATCTGCTTTGTAGCTAGCTCTCTGTATATGGACATGTTGGATTCATCTGCCATGAAGCTAGGTCTCTAAATATGGAAATGTTGCACTATTCTGCCATGTAGCTAGCTTACTGCATATGGATATTTTGGAGTAATCTGGCATTTATGTAGCTCTCTCTAAATGAACATGTTGGACTTGTCTGCCTTTTAGCTCGTCCACTATATATACTCATGTTGGGCTCATCTGCCAAATAGCTAACTCTCAGTATATTGACATGATGTTCTCATCTGCCACGTAGTTAGTACTCTGTATATGGACATGTTGAACTACTCTGCCATGTAGCTAGCTCTCATTATATGGACACGTTGGACTCATCTGTCATGTAGCTAGAACTCTGTATATGGAAATGTTGCACTACACTACCATGTAGCTAGCTCTCTCTATAAGGACATTTTGGACTCATCTGCCATGTGGCTAGCTTTCTATACATGAATATGTTAGATTGATCTGCCATGTCGGTAACTATCTGTATATGAACATATTGGACTTGTATTCCATGTAGGTAGCTCTGAGGATATGAACATGTTGCACTCACCAATCATGTATCCAGCTCTCTATGTATGAACCTGTTGGACTCATCTGCTTTGTAGCTAGCCCTCTAAATATACACATGTTGGACTCATCTGCCATGTAACTAACTCTCAGTATATGAAAATGTT
>NW_006409105.1:63381-68381 GCF_000296735.1 Chrysochloris asiatica
AACTCTGTATATAGAAAGGTTGCAATACTCTGCCACGTAGCTGTCTCTCTGTATATGGATATTTTGGACTCATCTGCATGTAGATAGCTCTCTGTGCATGGATATGTTGGAATGATCTGCCATGTATGTAGCTCTCTGTATATGACCATATTGTACTTGTCTAACATGTAGCTATCTCTCTGTATATGGATATGTTGGACTCATCAGCCATGTAGCTAGCTCTCTGTGTGTGAACATATTGGACTTGTCTGTCATATAGCTAACTCTCTGTATATAGACATGTTGAACTCATCTGGCATGTAGCTAACTCTCAGTATATGGACTTTCGTTCTCACCTACCATGTAGTTAGTACTCTGTATATGGACATGTTGGACTATTCTGACATGTAGCTTGCTCTCAGTATTTGGACACATTGGACTCATCTGCCATGTAGCTAAAACTCTGTATATGGAAAGGTTGCACTACTCTGTCATGTAGCTAGCTCTCTTTTTATGGACATTTGGACTCGTCTGCCTTGTAGCTAGCTCTCTGTGCATGGATATGTTGGTCAGATTTGGCAGTTAGGTGGTTCTCTGTATATGAACATATTGGACTTGACTGCCATGTAGCTAGCTCTCCATATATGCACATGTTGGACTCATAAGCCATGTAGCCAGTTCTCTGTGTATGAACATGTTGAACTCATCTGCCTTGTAGGTAGCCATCAAAATATACACATGTTGGACTCATCTGCCTTGTAGCTAACTCTCAGTATATGGACATTTTTGTCTCATCTGCCGTGTACTAGAACTCTGTTTATGGACATGTAGCTAGATCTAAGTGTATGGACATGTTGGACTCATTTACCTTGTATCTAGCCCTCTATATACACACATTTTGTATATATTTAGCTTTTTATATATGGACATATTGTGCTCATCTGCCATGTAGCTAGAACTCTGTATATGGAAAGGTTACATTATTCTGCCATGTAGCTAGCTCTCTGTATATGGACATATTGGACTCATCAGCCATGTAGACAGCTCTCTGTGTATGAACATTTGGAACTCATCTGCCTTGTAGTAGTCCTCTATATATACACATGTTGGACTCATCTGCCATGTAGCTAACTTTCAGTTTATGGACATGTTGGACTCATCTGCATTTAGCTAGTACGCTGTGTGTGGACATGTTGGACTACTCTTCCATGTAGCTAGTTCTCAGTATATGGACACGTACTCATCTGCCATGTAGCTAGAACTCTTTATATGTAAATGTTGCAATGCTCTGCCATGTAGCTAGCTCATGTTATATGGACATATTGGACTTGTCTGATATGTAGCTAGCTCTGTGTACATGGATATGTTGGACTGATCTGTAATATCATTAGCTTTCTTTAAATGAACATATTCGAGCTTTCTGCCATGTAGCTAGCTCTCTGTATATGGACATGTTGGTCTCATCAGCCATGTAGCCAGTTCTCTCTGTATGAACATGTGGGTCTCATCTGCTTTGCATCTAGTCCTCTATATATACAATGTTGGATTCACCTGCTATGTAGCTCATACTGTGTATGTGGACATGTTCGACTATTCTGACATGTAGCTTATTCTCAGTATTTGGACACGTTGGACTCATTTGCCCTGTAGCTAGAACACTTTTTATGGAAATGTTGCACTACTCTGCCATGTAGATAGTCTTCTCTATATAAACATTTTGGGCTCGTCTGCCGTGTAGCTAGCTCTCTATGCATGGATATGCTGTACTGATCTGCCATGTAGTTAGCTCTCCGTATATGAACATATTGGAGTTGTCTTCCCTATAGCTAGCTCTTACTATGTGGACATGTTGGACTCATTACCCATGAAGCCAGCTCTCTCTGTATGGGCATGTTGGACTTATCTGCCTTGTAGCTAGCGCTCTGTATATGGAAATGTTGCACTACTCGGCCATGTACCTAGCTCTTGCATGTGGACATATTGAATTCGTCTGCTATGTAGTTAGGTCTCTGTGCATAGATATATTGGACTGATCTGCCATGTAGGTAGTTCTCTGTATATGGACACGTTGGACTCATCTGCCATGTCACTAGAACTCTGTATATGGAAATATAGCACTAAGTTGTCATGCAGCTAGCTCTCTGTTTTGCATTTGTCTTCCATGTAGCTAGCTCTGTGTACATGGATATGTTGGACTGATCTGCCATGTAGGTAGCTCTCTGAATATGGACGTATTGGACTTGTCTGACATGTAGGTAGCTCTCTGTATATGGACATTTGGGACTCATCAGCCATGTAACCAGCTCTCTCTGTATGAGCATATTGGACCCTCTGCCTCATATCTAGTACTCTGTATATGGATATGTTGGACTCAATTGCCATTAATCTAGCACTCAGTATATGGACACGTTGGATTCATCTGCCATGTAGCTAGCACTCTGTATATTGAAATGTTGCATTACTCGTCCATGTAGCTAGCTCTTGTATATGGACATATGGGATTCGTCTGCTATGTAGTTAGGTCTCTGTGTATGGATATGTCGGACTGATCTGCCATGTAGGTAGTTTTCTGTATATGGACATGTTGGACTCATCTGCCATGTCACTAGAACTTTGTATGTGGAAATGTAGCACTAAGTTGCCATGCAGCTAGCTGTCTGTATATGGACATTTTGGACTTGTCTTCCATGTAGCTAGCTCTGTGTACATGAATAAGTTGGACTGATCTGCCATGTAGGTATCTCTCTGTATATGGACATATTGGACTTGTCTCCCATGTAGCTAGCTCTATGTATATGGACATTTGGGACTCATCAGCCAAGTAGCCAGCTCTCTCTGTATGATCACATTAGACTCATCTGCCTTGTAGCTATTCCTCTATATATACATATGTTGAATTCCTCTGCCATGTATCTAACTCTCAATATATGGACATGTTGGACTCATCTGACATGTAGCTAGTACACTGTATACGGACATGTTGGACTACTCTGCCATGTAGCTAGTTCCAGGATATGGACATGTTGGACTCATCCGCCATGTAGATAGAACTCTATATATTGAAATGTAGCACTACTTTGCCATGAAGCTAGCTCTCTGTATATGGACATTTTGGACTCGTCTGCCATGTAGCTAGCTCTCTGTGCATGGATATGTTGCACTGATCTGCCATGTAGGTAGCTCTCTGTATATGAAAATATTGGACTTGTCTGTCATGTAGCTAGCTCTCAATATATGGACAAGTTGGCCTCATCAGCCTTGTAGATGGCTCTCTGTGTATGAACATGTTGGACTCATTTGCCTTTTAGCTAGTCCTCTATATATACACATGTTGGACTCTTCTGCCATGTAGCTAGTGCTCTGTATATGGAAATATTGGACTACTCTGCATGTAGCTAGCTCTTAGTATATAGACATGTTCAACTCATCTTCCATGTAGCTTAAACTGTGTATAAGGAAAGGTTGAACTACTCTGCCATGTAGCTAGCTCTCTGTATATGGACATTTGGACTTTTCTGCCTTGTAGCTAGCTCTCGTGCATAGATATGTTGGACTGATTTGCCAGTTAGGTGACTCTCTGTATATGAACATATTGGACTTGAATCCCATGTAGCAAGCTCTGAGTATATGCACATGATGGACTCATCAGCCATGTAGCCAGTTCTCTGTGTATGCACATGTTGGACCCATCTACCTTGTAGGTAGTTGTTGTTGTTGTGTGCCGAGGAGTAGGTTCCGACTCATAGCGACCCTGCACATGGTTTCCGAGGCGGTTAATCTTTACAGGAGCAGAACACTCATCTTTCTCCCATGGAGCAGCAGGTAGTTTGGAACTGCTGACCTTGTGGTTGGCAGCTCGATTCGTAACCACTACGCTACCTGAGCTCCCGCCTTGTAGATTGCCATCTAAATATACACATGTTGGACTCATCTGCCTTGTAGCTATCTCTCGGTATATGGAAATGTTTGTCTCATCTGCCATGTACTAGAACTCTGTATATGGACATGTTGGACTACTTTGCCATGTAGCCAACTCTAAGTGTATGGACATGTTGGACTCATCTACCTTTTAGCTAGCCCACTATATATACACATTTTGGACACTTCAGTCATGTAGTTAGCTCTCAGTATATAGATATGTTGTACTAATCTGCCATGTAGCTAGTTCTCTGTATTTGAATATATTGGAATTGTCTGCCATGTAGCTAGCTCTCTGTATATAAACATATTGGACTTGTCTGCCATGTAGCTAGCTCTCTATATGTGGACATGTTGGGTTCATCAGCCATGAAGCCATCTCTCTGTGTATTAACATGTTGGACTCATCTGCCTTGTAGCTTGTCCTATAAATGTACACATGTTGGACTCACCTGCCATGTAGCTAACATTCTGTATGTGGCATGGTGGAATCATCTGCCATGTAGCTTGTACTCTGTATATGAATATGTTGCACTACTCTGCCAAGTACCTAGCTTTCAGCATATGGACACGTTGGACTTGTCTTCTATGTAGCTAGAACTCTGTATATGGCAATGTTTCACTACTCTGCCATGTAGCTAGCTCTCTCTATATGGATATTTTGGACTCTTATGCCATGTAGCTAGCTCTCTGTTCATGCATATATTGGACTGATCTGCCATAGGTATCTCTATGTATATGAACATATAGGACTTGTCTGCCATATAGATAGGTCTCAGCATATGGACTTGTTGGACTCAACGGCCATGTAGACAGCTCTCTGTGTATGAACATGTAGGGCTCATCTGCCTTGGAGGTAGTCCTCTAAATATGCACACGTTGGACTCATCTGCCATGTAGATAGATCTCTGTATAGGAACATATTGGACTTGTCTGCCATGTAGCTAGTTCTCTGTATATGGACATGTTGAATTCATCAGCCATGTAGCCATCTCTCTCTGTATGAACATGTTGCACTCATCTGCCTTGTAGCTAGTCCCCTATATAGACACAAGATGGCCTCATCTGTCTTGTAGCTAACTCTCAGTATATGGACATGTTGG
>NW_006409105.1:68997-70482 GCF_000296735.1 Chrysochloris asiatica
TACTCTGCCAAGTACCTAGCTCTCAGTATATGGACACGTTAGACTTGGTTGCCATGTAGCTAGATCTCTGTATATGGCAATGTTTCTCTACTCTGCCATATAGCTAGCTCTCTCTATGTGGACATTTTGGACTCTTATGCCATGTAGTTAGCTCTCTGTTCATGGATATATTGGACTGATCTGCCACAGGTAGCTCTCTGTATTTGATCATATTGGACTTGTCTGCCATATAGATAGCACTCAGTATCTGGACATGTTGGACTCAACGGCCATGTAGCCAGCTCTCTGTGTATGAACATGTCGGGCTTATCTGCCTTGTAGGTAGTCCTCTAAATATACACATGTTGGACTCATCTGTCATATAGCTAACTATCATTATATGGACACATTAGACTCATCTGCTATGTAGATAGATCTCTGTATATGGAAATGTTGAACTACTCTGCCATGTAGCTAGCTCTCTGTATATGGTCATTTTGGACTCGTCTGCCATGTAGCTAGCTCTCTGTGCATGGATATGTTGCACTGATCTTCCATGTGGGTAGCTCTCTGTATATGAACATATTGGACTTGTCTGCCAAGTGGCTACCTCTCTGTATATGGTCATGTTGGACTCATCAGCCTGTAGCCAGCTCTCTCTGTATGAATATGCTGGACTCATCTGTGTTTTAGCTAGTCCCCTCTATATACACAAGTTGGACTCATCTGTCTTGTAGCTAACTATCAGTATATGGACATATTGCATTCATCTGACATGTAGCTACTACTCTTTATATGGCCATGTTGGAGTACTCTGCCATGTAGCTAGCTCTCAGTATATGGACCTGTTGGACTCATCTACCATGTAGCTAGAACTCTGTATATGGAAATGTTACACTACTCTGCCTTGTAGCAAGCTCTCTGTATATGGACAAGTTGGACTCTTCTGTCATGTCGCTAGAGATCTGTTTATGGAAATGTTGCACTACCTGCCATGTAGCTAGTTCTCTGTATATGGACTTTTTGGACTCGTCTGCCATGTAGCTATCTCTCTGTGCATGGATATGTTGGACTTATCTGCCATGTACATAGCTCTCTGTATTTGAACATACTGAACTTGTCTGCCATGTAATTAGCTCTCTGTATATGGACATGTTGGCCTCATCAGCCATGTAGCCATCTCTGTTTGTATGATCATGTTGAACTCATCTGAATTGTAGCTAGTCTTCTATATATACACATATTGAACTCATCTGCCATGTAACTAACTCTCAGTATATGGATAGGTTGGACTCATCTGCCATGGAGCTAACTCTAAGTATATGAACACGTTGAACTCATCTGCCATGTAGATAGATCTCTGTATATGGAAATGTTGAAATACTCTGCCATGTAGCTATCTCTCTGTATGTGCACAGATATGTTGCACTGATCTGCCATGTGGGTAGCTCTCTGTATATGAACATATTGGACTTGTCTGCCAAGTAGCTACCTCTCTGTATATGG
>NW_006409105.1:71627-75671 GCF_000296735.1 Chrysochloris asiatica
GGACATGTGGAACTCACCTGCCAGGTAGCCAGCTCTCTCCGTATGAATATCTTGGACTCATCTGCTTTGTAGCTAGCCCTCTGTACATAAAAATGTTGGACTCATAATCTGTGTAACCAGCTCTCATGGTATGGACATGTTGGACACATCTACTGTGTAGCTAGTCCTCTATATATGGACATGTTGGACACATCTACTGTGTAGCTAGTCCTCTATATATACACATGTTGGACTCATAAGCCATGTAGCTAACTCTCAGTATTTAGACATGTTGGACTCATCTGCCATGTAGCTAATACTCTGTACATGGACATGTTGGACAACTCTGCCATGTAGCTAGCTCTCAGTATATGGACACGTTGGACACATCTGCCATGTAGCTAGATTTCTGCATATGGAAATGTTATACTACTCTGTCATATAGCTAGCTATCTGTATATGGATATTTTGGACTCGTATACCTTGTAGCTTTCCCTATAAATGTGCCCATGTTGGTCTCATCTGCCATGTAATTAACCCTCAATATATGTACATATTCATCTCTTCTGCCATGTAGCTAGTACTCTATATATGGGCATTTTGGACTACTCTGCCATATAGCTGGCTCTCAGTATATGGACAAGTTGGACTCATCTGCCCTGGAGCTAGATCTCTGTATATGGAAATGTTACACTATTCTGCCATGTAGCTAGCTCTCTGTGCATTGATTTGTTGGACAGTTCTGCCATGTAGGTAGCTCCCTGTATATGAACATATTGGACTGTTCTGCCATGCAGCTAGCTCTCTGTATAAGGACATGTTGGATTCATCAGCCATGTAGCCAGTTCTCTCTGTATGAACATGTTGCACTCATCTGCCTTGTATCTTTCCCTATAAATATACACATGTTGGACTCATCTGCCATATAGATAACTCTCATTATATGGACCTGTTAGACTCATTTGCTATTTACTTAGTACTCTGTATATGGACATGTTGGACTACTCTGCCATGTAGCTAGATCTCTGTATATGGACATGTTTGACTCATCTGCCATGTAACTAGTATTCTGTATATGGACATGTTGGTCTACTCTGCGACGTAGCTAGCTTTCAGTATATGGACATGTTGGACTCATCTGTCATGTATCTAGAACTTTGTACATGGAAATGTTGCACTATTTTGCCATGCAGTTAGCTCTCTGTATATCGACACGTTGGACTCATCTGTCATGAACCTAGAAATGTGTATTTGGAAATGTTGCACCTCTCTGCCATGTAGCTAACTCTTCTGACATGTAGCGATAACTCTGTATATGGAAATGTTGCACTACTCTGCCATATAGGTAGCTCTCTTTATATGGACATTTTGGACTTGTCTACCATGTAGCTACCTCTTTGTAAATGGATATGTTGGAATTCTCTGCCATGTATGGAGCTCTATGTATATGAATATATTGGAATTGTCTACCATGTAGCAAGCCCTCATATATGGATATGTTGGACTCATCAGCCATGTAGCCTGCTCTCTGTGTATGAACCTGATGGACTCATCTGCCTTATAGCCAGCCCTCTATATATACACATTTTGGACTCATCTGCCATGTAACTAACTCTCAGTATATGGACATGTTGGACTCATCTGCCCTGTAGCTTGAAGTCTGTATATGGACATGTTTGACTAATCTGCCATGTAGCTAGCTCTCAGTATATGGACACGTTAGACACATCTGCCATGTAGCTATATGTCTGTATATAGAAATATTGCACTACTCTGCCATTTAGCTATCTGTCTATATATAGACATATTGGACTCATCTGCCACGTAGTTAGCTCTCTGTATATGGACACATTGGAATCATCTGCCATGTAGGTAGAACTCTGTATCTGAAAATGATGCAGTACTCTGCCATGTAGCTAGTTGTCTAAATGGACATGTTGGCCTTATCTGCCATCCAGCTAGAACTCGGTATATGGAAATGTTGCACTACTCTGCCATGAAGCTAGCTCTCTGTAAGTGGACATTTTGAATTCGTCTGCCATGTAGCTAGCTCTCTGTACATGGATATGTTGGACCAATCAGCTATGTAGGTAGCTCTCTGTATATGAAGATATTGGACTTGTCTTCCATATAGCTAGGCCTCTAATTATAAACATGTTGGACTCATCTACTACGTAGCTAACTCTCAGTATATGAATATGTTGGCCACATCTGCAATGTAGGCAGCTCTCTGTGTATGAACATGTTGGACTCATCTGCCATGTAGCTAACTCTCTGTATATGGACATGTTGTACTCATCTCCCATGTAGCTAGAAATCTGTATATGGAAATGATGCACTACACTGTCATGTAAATATCTCTCTGTATATGGACATTTTGGACTTGCCTGTCATGTAACTAGCTCTCTGTACATGGATATGTTGGAATGATCTGCCATGTAGGTAGCTCTCTGTATATGAATATATTGGGCTTATATGCCATGTAACTACTTATCAGTATATGGACATATTTGACTCATCAGCCATGTAGCCAGCTCTCTCCATATGAAGATGTTGGACACAGCTGCCTTGTAGCTAGTCCTTTATATAAATACATATATGTTGGACTCATCTGCCATGTAGCTAGCTCTCAGTATATAGACACGTTGGACTCATATGCCATGTAGCTAGAACTCTGTATATGGAAATGTTGCACTACTCTGACTTGTTGCAAGCTCTCTGTATATGGACAAGTTGGACTCATCTGCCATGTAGCTAGAAATCTGTATATGGAAATTTTGCACTACTCTGCCATGTAGCTAGCTCTCTGTATATGAACATATTGGACATGTCTTCCATATAGCTAGATCTGAGTATTTGGACCTATTGGACTAAACCCCTTTGTAATCAGCTCTCTGTGTATGAATATGTTGCACTCAACTGCTTTGTAGTTAGTCGTCTAAATATACACATGTGGGACTCATCTGACATGTAACTAACTCTCTGTATGGACATGTTGGACTACTCTGCCATCTAGCTAGCACACTGTATATGGACATGTTGGACTACTCTGGCATGTAGCTAGATCTCAGTATATGGACACGTTGGAGCCATCTGCCATGTAGCTGGAATTCTGTATATGGAAATGATGCAATAATCTGCCATGTAGCCAGTTCTCTATATATGGACACCTTGACCTCATCTGCCATGTAGCTAGAATTCAGTATATGGAAACGTTGTACTACTCTGCCATGGAGCTAGCTCTCTGTAAGTAGACATTTTGGACTCATCTTCCATTCAGCTAGCTCTCTGCTCATGGATATATTGGATTGATCTGCTATGTATGTAGCTCTCTGTATATGAAGATACTCAACTTGTCTGCGATATAGCTAGTCCTCTAATTATAAACATGTTGGACTCATGTGTTACATAGCTAACTCTCAGTAGCCATCTCTGTATATGAGCATGTTGGACTCATTGGACTCATCTGCCATGTAGCTAACTCTCTGTATATGTACATGATGGAATCATCTGCCATGTAGCTAGAACTCTTTATATGGAAATGTTTCACTATTCTACCATGTAGCTAGCTTTCTCTATATGGAAATTTTGCAATCGTCTGCCATGTAGCCAGCTCTCTCTGTATGAACATATTGGACTCATGTGCCTTGTAGCTAGTCCTTTATATAAATACATATATGTTGTACTCATCTGCCATATAGTTAGCTCTCAGTATATGGACATGTTGGACTCATGTAGCTAGTACTCGGTGTATGGTCATGTTTGACTATGCTGCCATATAGCTAGCCCTCAGTATATGGACACGTTGGCATCATCTGCAATGTAGTTAGAACTCTGTATATGGAAATGTTGCACTACTCTGCCATGTTGGTAGCTCTATGAATGTGGACATTTTTGTCTCGTTTGCCATGTAGTTTGCTCTCTGTACATGGATATGTTGAACTGATCTGCTGTATAGTTAGCTCTCTGTATATAAACATATTGGACATTTCTGCCATATAGCTAGATCTGAGTATATGGACCTGTTGGACTCATCAGCCATGTAACCACCTCTCTCTGTATGGA
>NW_006409105.1:76441-77733 GCF_000296735.1 Chrysochloris asiatica
TATGGAAATGTTTCACTATTCTGCCATGTAGCTAGCTCTCTGTATATGTACACTTTGGACTCGTCTTCCATTTGACTACCTCTCTATACATGGATATGTTGGCCTGATCTGCCATGTAGGTAGCTCTCTGTATATGAACATATTCGACTTGTCTGCCATGTAGCTAGTTCTCAGTATATGGACATGTTGGACTCATCAGCCATGTAGCCAGCTTTCTCTGTATGAGCATGTTGGACTCATGTGCCTTGTAGCTAGTCCTTTATATAAATACATATATATTGGACTCATCTGCCATGTTGTTATCTCTCAGTATATGGACATGTTGGACTTATCTGCCATGTAGCTAGTACTCGGTAAATGGACAGGTTGGACTATGCTGCCTTATAGCTAGTTCTCTGTATATGGACACGTTGGAATCATCTACAATGTAGCTAGATCTTCGTATATGGAAATGATGCACTACTCTGCCATGTAGCTAGTTCTCTGTATATGGTCACGTTGGACTTATCTGCCATTTAGCTAGTAATCTGCATATGGAAATGTTGCACTAAACTGCCATGTAGCTAGCTCTCTGTATATGGACATTTCGTACTTGTTTGCCTTATAGCTAGCTCTCTGTTCATGGATATATCGATCTGATATGCTGTATAGTTAGCTCTATGTATATGAATGTATTGGTCATTTCTGACATATAGCTGGATCTGAGTATATGTACCTGTTGGACTCATCAGCCATGTAATTAGCTCACTGTGTATGAATATGTTGCACTTTACTGTTTTGTAGTTAGCACTCCAAATATACACATGTGGGATTCATCTGTTTCGTCACTAACTCTCAGTATAAGGACATGTTGGACTCATCTGCCATGTAGCTAGTACTCTGTATATGGACATATTGCACTACTCTGCCACGTAGCTATCTCTCAGTATATGGACACTTTGGAATCATTTGCTATGTACCCAGATCACTGTAGATGGAAATGTTGCACTACACTGCCATGTAGCTAACTCTCTGTATATGGACAAATTGGAATCATCAGCCATGTAGCCATCTCTTTCTGTATGGACATGTTGGACTCATCTGACATGTAGCTAGTCCTCTAAATATACACATGTTGGACTCATCTGCCATGTAGTTAACTCATAGTATATGGACATGATGAACTCATCTGCCATGTAGCTAGAACTTTGTATATGGAAATGTTGCACTACTCTGCCATGTAGGTAGCTCTCTGTATGTGGACATTTTGGAATCGTCTGTCATGTAGCCAGCTCTCTGTGCATGGATATGTT
>NW_006409105.1:78903-79923 GCF_000296735.1 Chrysochloris asiatica
TGGACTCATTTGCCATGTAGGCATCTCTCTCTGTATGAACAGTTTGGACTCATCTGCCTTGGTGATAGTACTCTATATGTACACATGTTGCACTCATCTTCCATAAAGCTAAATTTCAGTATATGGCCATGTTGTACTCCTCTGCCATGTAGTTAGTACTCTCTATATGGACATGTTGAACTACTCTGCCATGTAACTAGCTCTCAATATATGGACATATTGGAGTCATGTGTCATGTAGCTTGAAATCTGTGTATGGAAATGTTGCTCTACTCTGCCATGGAGCTAGCTCCCTGTATATTGACAATTTGGACTAGTCTGCCATGTAGTTATCTCTCAGTATATGGACATGTTGGAATCACCTGACATGAAGCTTAACCTTTGTATATGGAAATCTTGCACTACTCTACCATGTAGCTAGCTCTCTATATATGGATATATTGGATTTCTCTGCCATGAAGCCAGATCTCTGGACATGGATATCTGGGACTGATCTGCCATGTAGTTAGTTCTCTGTATATTAACATATTGGACTTTGTTGTCACTCTAAGTATATGGACATATTGGATTCATCAGGCATGTAGCCATTTATCTGTGTATGAACATGTTGGACCCATCTGCCTTGTAGCTAGTCCTCTATATATTCACATGTTGGAAACATCTGCCATGAAGCTTACTCTCAGTATATGGACATGTTGGATTCATCTGCCATGTAGCTAGAACTCTGTATATGGAAATGTTGAAGTACTCTGCCATGTAGCTAGCTCTCAGTATATGGACACATTGGAATCATCTGGCATGTACCTACAACTCTGTATATGGAAATTTAGCACTACTCTGCCATGAAACTAGGTCTCTTTATATGGACATTTTGGAGTCGTATGCCATGTAGCTAGCTCTCTGTGTATGAACATATTGGTGTCATCTGCCTTGTAGCTTGCCCTATAAATGTACATATGTTGGTCTCATCTGCCATGTAGCTAACTCTCAATATATGGACATGTTGGTCTCATCTGCCATG
>NW_006409105.1:80393-82397 GCF_000296735.1 Chrysochloris asiatica
TTCTATGTAGCTAGCCCTCTAAATACACATGATGGATTCATCTGCTACATAGCTGACTCTCAGTATATGGACATGTTGGATTCACCTGCCATGTAGCCAGCTCTGTGTTAATGAACATGTTGGACTCATCTACCTTGTAGCTAGCCCTTTAAATATACAAATGTTGGACTCAAGTGCCATATAGCGAGCTCTCAGTATAAGCACACGTTGAACTCATCTTCCATGTAGCTAGAACACTGTATATGGACATGTTGCACTATTCCGCCATGTAGCTAGCTCTGTGTATATGGACACGTTAGACTCATCTGACATGTAGCTAGAATTCTGTATATGGAAATGTTACAATACTCTCCCATGTTGCTAGCTCTCTATATATGAACATATGTTACTCATCTGCCATGAAGCAAGAACTGTTTATATGTAAATGTTGCACTACACTGCCATGTAGCTACCTCTCTGTATATGGACACTTTGTACTCGTCTTCCATGAAGCTAGCTCTCTGTACATGAGATATGTTGGAATGATCTGCCATGTAGGTAGCTCTCTGTATATGAACCTATTAGACTTTTCTGCCATGTGGCTAGCTCTCAGTATAAGGACATGTTAGACTCATAAGCCATGTAGCCAGCTCTCTCCATATGAACATTTTGGACTCATCTGCCTTGTTCTAGTCTTTATATATGTATGAACATGTTGGATTCATCTGCCTTGTAGCTAGCCCTCTAAATATACACGTTGTGGATTCATCTGCCATGTAGATAACTCTCAGTATATGAAAATGTTGGACTCATCTACCATGTAGCTAGTACTCTGTATATGTATATGTTGGACAACTCTGCCATGTAGCTATCTCTCAGTATATGGACACGTTGGACTTATCAGTCATGTAGCTAGAACTCTGTATATGTAAATGTTGCACAGCACTACCATGTAGCTAGTTTTGTGTACATGGATAGGTTGGACTGATCTGCCATGTAGGCAGCTCTCTGTACATGAACATATTGGACTTGTTTTCATGTAGCTAGCTCTCAATATATGGACATGTTGGACTCATCAGCCATGTAACCAGCTGTCTATGTATGAACATGTTCATTAATCTGCCTTTTATCGAGCCCTCTAAATATACACATGTTGGACTCATCTACCATGTTCCTAACTCTCAGTATAGGGACATGTTGGACTCATCTTCCATGTAGCTATTATCTGTATATGGACATGTTGGACTCATCTGCAATGTAACTTGAACTCTATATATGGAAATATTGCACTACTCTGCCATGTAGCTATCTGTCTGTATATGGACATTATGGACTAGTTTGTCATGATGATAGCTCTCCATACATGGATATGTTGGAGTGATCTGCCATGTAGGTAACTCTGTGCATATGAACAAAATTGGACTTGTCTATCATGTAGCTAGCTCTCAGTATATAGAGCTATATACATGGTGGACTCATCAGCCATGTAGCCATATCTCTGTGTATGAACATGTTGGACTTGTCTGCCTTGTAGTTAGTCCTCTATATATACATATGTTGGACTCATGTACCATGTAGCGTGTTCTCAGTATATGGACACATTTTATTCATCTACCATGTAGCTAGAACTCCGTATATGGAAATGTTGCACTACTCTGCCATGTAGCTAGCTATGTATATGAACATGTTAGACTCATCTGCCATGTATCCAGAACTCTGTGCATTGAAATGTTGTACTACTCTGCCATGTAGCTAGCTCTCTGTGTATGGACACTTTGGCCTCATCTGCCATGTATACAGAACTCTGTATATTGAAATGTTGCACTACTCTGCCATGTAGCTAGCTCTCTGTATATGTACATGTTGGCCTCTTCTGCCATGTAGCTACAATTCTGTATATGGAAATGTTGAAATACTCTACCATATAGCTTTGTTGTTGTTGTTGTTGTCAGGTGCCATCGAGTCAGAACCGACTCATAGTGACCCCATGCACAGCAGAACGAAACAATGTTCGATCCTGGGCCA
>NW_006409105.1:84126-87236 GCF_000296735.1 Chrysochloris asiatica
AGTCATTGTACCAAAAGGAAATGGTTAATGTTCAACCATTTCAAGTGATACCATATAGCTAGCTCTCTGTATATGGACATGTTGTACTCTTCTGCCATGTAGCTAGAAGAGTGTATATGGAAATAATGCACTACTCTGCTATGTAGCTTGCCCTCTGTATATTGACATTTTGGCCTCATATGCCATGTAGTTGGCTCACTGTAAATGGATATGTTGGACTGATCTTTCATGTAGTTAGCGCTTTGTATATGAACATATTGGACTCGTCTGCCATGTAGCCAGCTCTCTATGTATGAACATGTTGTACTCATCTTCCTTGTACCGAGCCCTCTAAATATACCCATGTTGGACTCAGCTGCCATGTAGCTAACTCTCAGTATATGGACATAATGGACTCATCTGCCATGTAGCTAGTATCCTGTATATGGACATGTTGGATTACTCTGCCATGTAGCTAGCTCTCAGTATATGGACACATTGGATTCATCTGCCATGTAGCTAGAACTCTGTATATGGAAATGTTGTACTACTCTGCCATGTATCGATCTCTCTGGATGTGGACATTTTAGACTCATCTGCCATGTATCCAGAACTCTGTGTACTGAAATGTTGCACTACTCTGCCATATACCTTGCTCCCTCTATATGAGCATGTTGGCCTCATCTGCCATGTAGCTAGAAGTCTGTATAAGGATATGTTGCACTACTCTGCCAAGTAGCTACCTCTCTGTATAAGGACATTTTGGACTCGTCTGCCATGTAGCTTGCTCTCTGTACATGGATATGTTGGACTGGTCTGCCTTGTAGGAAGCATTCTGAGTATGAACATCTTGGACTCATTTGCCTTTTGCTAGCCCTCTAAAGATACACATATTGGATTCATCCGACATGTAACTAACTCTCAGTTTATGGACATGTTGGGCTCATCCACCATGAAGCTAGACCTGTTAAAATACTCTGCAATGTAGCTCGCTCTCAGTATATGGACACATTGGACTACTCTGCCATGTAACTAGAACTCTGTATAAGGAAAGGTTGAACTACTCTGCAGGTAGCTAGATCTGTGTTTAGACACGTTGGACTTATCTGCCATGTAGCTTGAACTCTGTATATGGAAATGTTGCACTACTCTGCCATGTAGCTTGCTCTCTGTATATGGACATTTTGGACTCATAGGCCATGTAGCTAGCTCTCTGTCCATGGATACAGTGGACTGATCTGATATGTAGGTTTCTCTCTGTATATGAAGATATTGGACTCATCTGCCATGTATATAACTATCAGTATATGGACATGTTGGACTAATCTGCCATGTAGCTAGTACACTGTATATGGAAATGTTGCATTACTCTGCCATGTACCTATCTCTCTGTATATGGACATTTTTGACTCATTTGACCAGTAGCTAGCTCTCGGTACATGGATATGTTGGACTGATCTGCTATGTAGGTATTCTATGTATATAAAGATATTGGACTTACCTGCCATATACCGAATCCTCTAAATATACACATGTTGGGCTCATCGGCTGAGCAGCTAACTCCCAGTATATGGACATTTTGGACACATCTGCTATGTAGCTAGAACTCTGTATATATAACTGTTGCACTACTCTGCCATGTAGCTAACTCACAGTATATGGACATGTTGGACTCATCAGCCATGTAGCTAGAACTCTATATATGGAAATATTGCACTACTCTGAGATGTAACTAACTCTCTGGATATGGACATTTTGGACTTGTCTGCCATGTAGCTAGCTCTCTGTACATGGATATGTTGGACTGATCTGCTACGTAGATAGCTCTCTGTATATAAAGGTATTGGACTTCTCTGCGATATTACTAGCTATCAATATAAGGACACATTGGACTCAATAGACAAGTAGCAAGCTCTCTGTGTATGCACATGCTGCACTCATCTGCCTTGTAGCTAATACACTGTATATGGAAATGTTGGACTACTCTGCCATGTAGCTAGCTCTCAGTATATGGACACATTGGAATCATCTGCCATGTACCTACAAATCTGTATATGGAAATTTAGCACTACTCTGCCATGAAACTAGCTCTCTTTATATGGACATTTTGGAGTCGTATGCCATGTAGCTAGCTTTCTGTGTATGAACATGTTGGACTCATCTGCCTTGTAGCTTGCCCTATAAATGTACACATGTTGGTCTCATCTGCTATGTATGTAACTCTCAATATATGGACATGTTGGTCTCATCTGCCATGTAGCTAGTACTCTGTATATGGAAATGTTGCACTACTCTGTCATATAGCTGGCTCTCTGGATATGGACATTTTGGACTCTTCTGCCATGTAGCTCGCTCTCTGTGCATGATGTTGGACTCGTCTGCCATGAAGGTACCTCTCTGTATATAAACATATTGGACTTGTCTGCCATGTAGCTAGCTCTCTGTACATGGACATGTTGGACTCATTAGCTATTTTGCCAGATCTCTCTGCATGAACATGTTGATCACATATGCCTTGTAGCTAGTCCTCTATAGATACATATGGTGTACTCATCTGTCATGTATATGGACATGTTGGACTACTCTGCCATGAGGTAAGTTCTCAGTATATGGATATGTTGGACTGACCTGCCATGTAGCTAGCTCTCTGTATATGGACATATTGGATTTGTGTACCATGTAGCTAGCTCTCTGTGCATGGATATGTTGGATTTTTCTGCCCTGTATGTATCTCTCACTATATGGACATGTTGGGCTCATCAGCCATGTAGCCATCTCTCCGTGTATGAACATGTTGGGCTCATCTGCCTTGGAGCTAATCCTCTAAATATACACATGTTGGACACTTCTGCCAAGTAGCTAACTCTCAGTATATAGACATATTGGACTCATGAGCCATGTAGATTGCTCTCAGTATATGGACATGTTGGATTCTTCTTCCATGTAGCTAGAACGGTGTATATGAAAATCTTGGACTACTCTGACATGTAGCTACCTCTCTCTATATGGACATTTTTGACCTGTCTGTCATATAGCTTGCTCTCTGCATGGATATGTTGAACTGATATGCCATGTAGGTAGCTCTCTGTATATGAACGTATTGGACGTGTCTGCAATGGAGCTAGTTCTCT
>NW_006409105.1:87551-95229 GCF_000296735.1 Chrysochloris asiatica
TCATCAGCCATGTAGCCAGCTCTCTCTCTATTAACATGTTGAACTCCTTTGCTTTTAGCTAGTCCTCTATATATACACACATATTGGACTCATCTGCCATGTAGCTAACTCTCAGTATATGGACATGTTGGACTCATCAGCCATGTAGCCAGCTCTCTCTGTATGAACAAGTTGAACTCCTCTGCCTTGTAGATGGTCTTCTATATATACACATGTTGGACTCATCGGACATATAGCTAACTCTCAGAATATGAACATGTTGGACTCATCTGCCATGTAGCCCGTACTCTATACATGGGCAGATTGGAATACTGTGCCATAGAGCTACCTCTCTGTACTTGGGCATTTTGGACACGTCTGCCATGTAGCTACATCTCTGTGCATGAATATGATGGACTGATCTGCCACTTAGGTAGCTCTCTGCATGTGAACATATTGGGTTTGTCTGCCATGTAGCTAGTTCTCTGTATATGGACGTAAGGGACTCATCAGCCAAGAATCCATCTCTCTAAGTGTGAACATGTTGGAATCATATACCTTGTATCTAGTCTCTATATACACACATGTTGAACTCATCAGCCATGTAGCCAGCTCTCTCTTTATGAAAATGTTGTACTCATCTACCTTGTAGCTAGCCCTCTAAATATACACATGATGGACTCATCTGCCACATAGCTAACTCTCAATATTTGGGCATGTTGAACTCATCTGCCATGTAGCTAGCTCTCAGTATATGGAAATGTTGCACTACTCTGCCATGTAGCTAGCTCTCTCTATATGGACATTTTTGATGTGTTTGTCATGTAGGTAACTCTCTGTGCATATATGTGTTGGACTGATCTGCCATAGGTAGCTCTCTGTATATGAAATTATAGGACGTGTCTGCTATGTAAATAGCTCTCAGTATATGGACATGTTGGACTCATCAGCCATGTAGCCTGCTCTCCGTGTATGATCATGTTAGACTCATCTGTCTTATAGCTTGACCTATAAATGTACACATTTTGTTATAATCTTCCATGTAGTTAACTCTCAATATATGGATATGTTGATCTCAACTGACATGTAGTAGTACACTGTATATGGACATGTTGGACTACACGGCCATGTAGCTAGCTCTCAGTATATGGACTTGTTCTACTCATGTGGCATGTAGCTAGAACCCTGTATATGAAAATGTTGGACTACTCTGCCATGTAGCTAGCTCTCAGTATATGAATATTTTGGGCTCATCTGCCATGCAGCTATCTCTCTATTCATAGATATGTTGGACTGATCTGCCATGTAGGTAGCTCTCTGTATATGAACATATTGGAGTATCTGCCATGTAGCTAGATCTCTATATATGGACTTTTTGGACTCATAAGCCATGTAGCCAGCTCTTTCTGTATGAACATGTTGGACTTCTCAGCCATGTAGCTAGTCTTATGTATATGGGCATGTTGGAGAACTCTGCCATGTAGGTAGTGCTCAGGACATGGACACCTTGGCCTCATCTGTCATGTAGCTAGAACTCTGTATATGGAAATGATACACTACTCTGCCATTTACCTAGAACTCTGTATACTGACATTTTGGACTCGTCTGCCATGTAGCTACCTCTCTGTGAATGGATATGTTGAACTGAACTCTCATGTAGTCAGCTCTGTGTACAAGAACATATTCGACTTGTCTGCCATGTAGCTAGCTCTAAGAATATGGACATGTTGGACTCATCAGACTTTTAGCTAGTCCTCTATATATACACATGTTGGACTCATCTGCCATGTAGCTAGTACTCTGTATATGGACATGATGAACTACTCTGCCAAGTAGCTAGCTCTTAGCATATGGACACATTGGACTCATCTGCCATGTAGCTAGAAATCTGTATATGGACATGTTGCACTACTCTGCCATGTAGCTAGCTCTCTAAGTATATGGACATTTTAGACTCGTCTGTCATGTACCTATCTCTATGTTCATAGATATGTTGGACTGATCTACCATGTAGGTAGCTCTCTGTATATGAACATATTGGAGTGTCTGCCATGTAGCTAGATCTCTGTATATGGACATGTTGGACTCATCAACCATTTATCCAACTCTCTGTGTATGAACATGTTGGACTCATCTGCCTTGTAACTAGCACTCTAAATATACACATCTTGGATTCATCTGTCATGTATATTGACATGTTGGACTCATCTACCATGTTGCTACTATTCTGTATATGGACATGTTGGACTACTCTGCCATGTAGCTAGCTCTCTGCACATGGACACGTTGGACTCATCTGCTTTGTAGCTACCTCTCTATGCATGGCTATGTTGGACCCATCTGCAATTTAGGTAGGTCCCTCTATATGAACATATTGGACATGTCTGCCCTGTAGCTAGTTCTCTCTATATGGACATAAGGGACTAATCAGTCATGAAACAAGCTCTCTCTGTGTGAACATGTTAGACTCATCTCCCATGAAAATAACTCTCATTATATGGACATGTTGGAAATTCTGCCATGTAGCTATTACTCTGTATATGAAAATGTTTGACTGCTCTACCATGTAGCTAGCTCCCTGGGTATGGATATTTTGGACTGGTCTGCCATGTAGCTAGCTCTCTGTATATGAACATATTGAACTTGTCTGCCATATAACTAGCTCTCTGTATATGGACATGTTGGACTCATCTGTCATGTAGCTAAAATTCAGTATATGGAAATGTTGCACTCCCCTCCATGTAGCTAGTTCTCTGTATATAGATATTTTGGACTCATCTGCCATGTAGCTAGCTCTCTGTGCATGGATATGTTGGGCTGATCTACCATTGGTAGCTCTCTGTATATGAACATAATGGACTTGAATGGCATGCAGGTAGCTCTCAGTATATGGACATGTTTGACTCATCAGCCATGTTGCCAGCTCTCCGTGGATGAACATGTTGCCCTCATGTGCCTTGTAGCTTGCCTTATAAATGTACACATGTTTTTTCTCATTAACCATGTAGTTAACTCTCTATATGTGGACATGTTGGTCTCATCTGCCATGTAGCTAGAACTCTGTATATGGAAATGTTACAGTACACTGTCATGTAGCTAGTTCTCTTTATGGAAATTGTGGACTCGACTGTCATGTAGCTATCTCTCTGTGCATGCATATGTTGGACTCTTCTGCCATAGGTAGCCCTATGTATATGAATATATTGGACTTGTCTGTCATGTAGGTAGCTCTCAGTTTATGGATATGTTGGACTCATCAGACATGTAGCCAGCTCTCTGTGTATGATCATGTTGATCTCATCTATCTTGTAGCTAGTCCTCTAAATATACATATGTTGGACTCATCTGCCATGTAGCTAACTCTCAGTATATGGACATGTTGGACTTAACTGCCATGTAGCTAGTACTCTGTATATAGGCATGTTGGAATACTCTGCCATGTAGCTAGCTCTCAGTATATGGACATTTTGGACTCATCTGCCATATAGCTACCTCTTTGTGAATGGATATGTTGAACTGATTTGCCATGTAGGTATCTATCTGTATTTGAACTTATTGGACTTGTCTGCTATGTTGCTAGCTCTCAGTATTTGGACCTGTTGGGCTTTTCAGCCATATAGCAAGCTCTCTCTGTATGAACATGTTGGACTCATCTGCTTTATAGCTAGTACTCTATATATACACATGTTGCTCTCATGTGTCATGTAGCTAACTCTCATTTATGGGCATGTTGGACTAATCTGCCATTAGCTAATACTCTGTATATGGACATGTTGTACTACTCTGCCATGGAGCTTGCTCTCTTTATATTGAAATTTTGGACTCATTTGCCATGTAGCTAGCTCTCTGTGCATGGATATGTTGTACTGATCTGCCATGTAGGTAGTTCTATTGGAATTGACTACCATGTAGCTAGCTCTCTGTATATGGACATGTGGGACTCATAAACCATGTAGCCAGCTCTCTCTCTAGGAACATATTGGACTTATCTGACTTGTAGCTCATTCTCTATATATACACATATTGGACTCACCTGCCATGTAGCTAATACTCTGTATATGGTCATGTTGGCTACTCTGTCATGTAGCTAGTTCTCTGTATATGGACATGTGGGACTCATCAGCCATGTAGCCAGCTTTCTCTGAATGAACATGTTGGACTCATCTACCTTGTAGCTAGTCTTCTATATATACACTTGTTTGAATCATTGACCATAAAGCCAGTTCCTTCTGTGTGACATGTAGAACTCATCTGCATTGCAACTACACCTCTGTATACACATGTTGGATTCATCTGCCATATAGCTAACTCTCAGTATATGAACATGTTGGACTCATCTGCTATGTAGCTAGTCCTCTGTATTTGCACATGTTGGACTACTCTGCCATGAAGCTAGCTGTCAGTATACAGATACGTTGGACTAATTTGTGATGTGGCTCGATCTCTGTACTTGGAAATGTTGCACTACACTGCCATGGACCTAGCTGTCTGTATATGGACATTTTGGACTCGTCTGCCATGTAGCTAGCTCTCTGTGCATGGATATGTTGGACTTATCTGCCATGTAGGTAGTTCTCTATATAGAGACAGGTGTGACTCATCTGCCATGTAGCTAGAACTCTGTATATGGAAAAGTTGCACTACCCTGACATGTAGCTAGCTCTTTGTATACGGATATTTTGGACTTACTGCCATATAGCTACCTCTCTGTGAATGGATATGTTGAACTGAACTGTCATGTAGGCAGCTCTGTGTACAAGAACATATTCGACTTGTCTGCCATGTAGCTAGCTCTAAGAATATGGACATGTTGGACTTATTAGAATTTTAGCTAGTCTTCTCTACATATACATGTTGGACTCATCTTCCATGTACCTAGAATTCTGTATATGGACATGTTGCACTACTCTGCCATTTAGCTAACTCTCAGTATATGGAAATGTAAGACTTAACCTCCATGTAGCTAGTACTCTGTATATAGGCATGTTGGAAAACTCTTCCATGTAGCTAGCTCTCAGTAAATGGACATGTTGGGCTCATCTGCCACGTTTCTAGAAATCTTTATATGGAAATGTTGCACTACTCTGCCATATTGAACTGATTTGTCATGTAGTTAGCTATCTGTATTTGAACGTATTGGACTTGTCTGCCATGTTGTTAGCTCTCAGTACATGGACCTGTTGGACTTTTCAGCCATATATCCATCTCTCTCTGTATGAACATGTTGGACTCATCTGCTTTCTAGCTAGTACTCTATATATACACATGTTGAACTCATGTGTCATGTGGCTAACTCTCAGTATATGGACATGTTGAAATCATCTGCCATTAGCTAACACTCTGTATATGGACATGTTGGACTGCTCTGCCATGTTGCTAGCTCTCAGTATATGGACACGTTGGACTCATCTGCCATGTAGCTACAACTCTGTATATGGAATTATTGCACTACAATTCCTTGGAGCTAGCTCTCTGTATATAAATTTTGCACTCGTCTGCCATGTAGCTAGCTCTCTCAACATGGATATGTTGTAATGATCTGCCATGTAGCTAGCTCTCTGTATATGAACATATTGGAATTGACTGCCATGTAGCTAGCTCTCAGTATATGGATATGAGGGACTCATCAACCATGTAGCCAGCTCTCTCTGTAGGAACATATTTGACTCATCTGCCTTGTAGTTCGTTCTCTAAATATACACATGTTGGACTCATCTGCCATGTAGCTAACTATCAGTATATGGACATGTTGGACTCATCTGCCACGTAGTTAATACTCTGTATATGGAAATGTTGGACTCATCTGCCATGTAGCTAGATCTCTATATATGGACATGTGAGATTCATCAGCCATGTTGCCAGCTCTCTCCATATAAACATTTTTGCCTCACCTGCCTTGTAGCTTGTCCTCTATGTATACACATGTTAGAATCATCAGCCATGTAGCCAGCTCTCTCTGTATGAACATGTTGTACTCATGTGCCTTATAGCTAATCCTGTATATATACACAGTATATGGACATTTTGGACTCGTCTGTCATATAGCTATCTCTCTGTTCTTAGATATGTTGGACTGATCTGCCATGTAGGTAGCTCTCTGTATATGAACATATTGGAGTGTCTGCCATGTAGCTAGATCTGGATTTGGACATGTTGGACTACTCTGAAATGTAGCTGGCTCTCAATATATGGACACATTGGACTCATCTGCCATGTAGCTAGAACTCGGTATATGGAAATGTTGCCGTACACTGTCATGTAGCTAGTTCTCTATAAGGAAATTGTGGACTCGACTATCATGTAGCTAGTTCTCTCTGCATGGATATGTTGTACTCTTCTACCATAGGTTGCTCTATGTATATGAACATATTGGACTTGTCTGTCATGTAGGTAGCTCTCAGTTTATGGACATGTTGGACTCATCAGCCATGTAGCCAGCTCTCTGTGTATGAACATGTTGGTCTCATCTATCTTGTAGCTAATCCTCTAAATATACACATGTTGGACTCATCTGCCATGTAGCTAACAGTATATGGACATGTTGGACTTAACTGCCATGTAGCTAGTACTCTGTATATAGGCATGTTGGAATACTCTGTCATGTAGCTAGCTCTCATTATATGGACAGGTTGGGCTCATCTGCCGTGTTGTTAGAAATCTATATATCTAAATGTTGCACTACTCTGCAATATAGCTAGCTCTCTTTATATGGACATTTTGGACTCATCTGCTAAATAGCTACCTCTTTGTGAAAGGATATGTTGAACTGACTTGCCATGTAAGTAGCTATCTGTATTTGAAATTATTGGACTTGCCTGCCATGTTCCTAGCTCTCAGTTTATGGACATGTTGGACTCATTAGCCATGTAGCCAGCTCTCTCTGTATGATCAGGTTGGCCTCACCTGCCTTGTAGCTTTGCCTATAAATGTACACATGTTGGTCTCATCTGCCATGTAGTTAACTCTGTGTATATGGACATATTGGACTCATCTGCCATGTAGCTAATACTCTGTATATGGACATGTTGAACTACTCTGCCATGTAGATAGCTCTGAGTATACGGAAACGTTGGACCCATCTGACATTACATAAAACTGTATATGGAAATGTTGGACTACACTTCCATGTAGCTAGCTCTCTGTATAGGAACATTTTGTACTCATCTGCCATGTAGCTAGCTCTCTGTGTATGGATATGTTGGACTCTTCTGCCATTTACTTACTTCTCTGTATATGAACATATTAGAATTGTCTGCCGTATAGCTAGCTGCCTGTAAATGGACATGTTGGAATCACCAGCCATGTAGCCAGCTCTCTCCATTTGAACAAATTGGACTCATCTGCCTTGTATTTAGTCCTCTATATATACACATGTTGGACTAATCTGCCTTGTAGGTAGTCCTCTATATATACACATGTTGATCTAATCTGCCATGTAGCTAGAACTCTGTATTTAGAAATGTTGCTCTACACTGCCATGCTGCTAAATCTCTGTATATGAACATTTTGGACTCGTCTGCCTTGTAGATAGCTCTCTGTGCATGGATATGTTGTACTGATGTGCCATGTTGTTAGCTCTGTATATGAACATTTGGAATTCTCTGCCATGTAACCAGCTCTCAGTATGTGGGAATGTTGAATTCATCAGCCTTGTAGCTAGCTCTCTGTTTATGAACATTTTGGATTCATCTGCCTTTTG
>NW_006409105.1:95513-98307 GCF_000296735.1 Chrysochloris asiatica
ATGGACATGTTGGACTCATCTGCCATGTAGCTAGTACTCTGTATATGGACATGTTGGACTTCTCTGCCATGTAGCTAGCTCTCAGTATATGAGCACATTGGACTCATCTGAATTGGAGCTAGATCTCTGTATATGGAAATGTGGCAAAAATCTGCCGTGTTGCTAGCTCTGTGTATATGGGCATAATGGACTTGTCTGCCTTGTAGCTAGTTCTCTGTGCATGGATATGTTGAACTGATCTTCCATGTATGTAGCTCCTTGTACATGAACATGTTGGATTTGTCTGCCATATAGCTAGATTTCTGTGTATAGATATGTTGGACTCATCTGCCTTCTAGGCAGCTCTCTTTGCATGAACATGCTGGAATCATCTGCCTTTTAGCTTGTCCTCTATATATACACATGTTGAAGTCATCTGCCATGTAGCTAAATCTCAGTATATGGACATGTTGGACTCATTTGCCATGTAGCTAGTACTCTGTATATGCACATGTTGGACTTCTCTGCCAAGTAGCTAACTCTCAGTATATTGAGACATAGGACACATCGGCCATGGAGCTAAAACTCTGTATATGGAAATATGGCACTACTCTGCCGTGTTGCTAGCTCTGTGTATATGGACATATTGGATTCGTCTGGCTTGTATCTAGCTCTGTGCATGGATATGTTGGACTGATCTGCATGTAGGTAGCTCACTGTATATTAACATGTTACTAGTCTGTCATGTAGCTAGATCTCTGTATATGGATTTGTTGGCCTCATCAGCCATGTAGCCAGCTCTCTCTGCATGAACAAGTTGGAATCATCTGCCTTGTAGCTAGTTCATTATATTTATTAAACATATTGTAGTCATCTGCCATGTAGCTAACTCTCAGTATATGGACATGTTGGACTCATCTGCCATGTAGCTCGTACTCTGTATATTAACATGTTGGGCTTCTCAGCCATATGTTAGCTCTCAGTATATAGATACTTTGGAGTCATCTGCCATGGAGCTAGAACTCTGTATATATAAATGGTGCACTACTCTGCCATGTCGCTAACTCTGTGTATATGGAAATTTTGGACTCGTCTGCTGTGTAGCTAGCACTCTGTATATGGACATTTGGGATTTGTCTGTAATGTAGCTAGCTCTCTGTGCAAGGATATGTTGGACAGATCTGCCATGCAGGTAGCTCTCTGTATATGAAAATGTTGGATTTTTCTGCCATGTAGCTAGATCTCTGTGCTTGGATATGTTGGACTCATCAGCAATGTAGACAGCTCTCTCTGCATGAACATGTTGGACTCATATACCTTGTAGCTAGTCCTCTATATAAACACATGTTGGACTCATCTGCCTTGTAGCTAAATCTCAGTATATGGACAAGTTTGACTCATTTGCCATGTAGCTAATACTCTGTATATGGACATGTTGGACCACTCTGCCATGTAGCTAGCTCTCAGTATATGCACACGTTGGACTCATCTGCTTTGCAGCTAGATCTCTGTATATGGAAATGTGGCACTTCTCTGCCATGTTGTTAGCTCTGTGTATATGGACATATTGGCCTCTTCTGCTATGTAGCTAGCTCTCTGTGCATGGATATGTTGGACTGATCTGCCATATAGGTAGCTCTCTGTATATGAACATGTTGGACTTTTGTGCCATGTAGCTAGCACTCCGTATATGGACATGTTGAATTCATTAGTCATGTAGCTAGCTCTCTGTGTATGAACATGAAAGACTCATCTGTTTTGTAGCAAGCCTCCTAAATATACACATTTGGACACATCTGCCATGTAGTTAACTCTCAGTATATGGACATGTTGGACTCTTCTGCCATGTAGCTAGTATTCTGTGTATGGAAATGTTGCACTACTCTGCCATGTAGCTAGCACTCTATATTTGGACATTTTGGACTCGTCTGCAATGTAGCTAGCTCTCTGTGCATGGGTATGTTGGACTGATCTGTCATGGAGGTAGCTCTCTGAATATGAACATTTGGATTTGTCTGCCATGTATCTAGCTCTCAGTATATGAACATGTTGAATTCATCAGCCATATAGTTAGCTCTCTGTGTATGAACATGTTGGACTCACCTGCCCTGTAGCTAACCCTCTAAATATAAACATTTGGACATATCTGCCATGTAGCTTCCTCTCAATATATGGACACGTTGGACTCACCTGCCATATAGCTGGAACTCTGTATATGGAAACGATGCCCTACTCTGCCATGTAGCTAGCACAGTGTATATGGACATTTTGGACTCATCTGCCTTATAACTAACTCTCTGTGCAAGGATATGTTGGACTGATCTGCCATGTAGGTAGCTCTCTGCATATGAACATATTGGACTTGTGTGCCATGTAGCTGGATCTCTGTTTAGGAACATGTTAGACTTATCAGTCATGTAGCCAGCTCTATCTGCATGAACAAGTTGGACTCATCGGCCTTCTAGCTAGTCCTCTATATAAATACATGTTGGACTCATCTGCCAGGTATCTAAATCTCAGTATATGGACATGTTGTGATCATCTGCTATGTAGCTAGTACTCTGTTTATGGACATGATGGACTTCTCTGCCATGTAGATAGCTTTCAGTATATGGACACGTTGGGCTCATCTGCCAAGGAGCTAGATCTTAGTATATGGAAATGTGGCACTACTCTGCCGTGTTGCTAGCTCTGTGTATATGGACATATTGGACTTGTGTGCCTTGTAGCTAGCTCTATGTGCATGGATATGTTGGACTGATGTGCCATGAAGGTAGCTCTCTGTATATGAACATTTGGACTTCTCTGCCATGTA
>NW_006409105.1:98807-101903 GCF_000296735.1 Chrysochloris asiatica
GACTCGTCTGCCATGTAGCTAGCTCTCTGTGCATGGATATGTTGGACTGATCTGCCATGTAGGTAGCTCTCTGTATATGAACATTTGGTCCTGTCTGCCATGTATATGGACATGTTGAATACATCAGCCATGTAGCTAGTTCTCTGTGTATGAACATGTTGGACTCATCTGCCTTGTAGCTAGCCCTTTAAATATAAACATATGGACACATCTGCCATATAGCTTACACTCAATACATGGACAAGTTGGACTCATCTGTCATACAGCTGGAACTCTGTGTATGGAAATGGTGCACTATTCTGCCATATATCTAGCACACTGTATATGAACATTTTGGACTCATCTGCCAAGTAACTAGCTCTCTTTGCAAGGATATGTTGGACTGATCTGCCATGTAGGTAGCTCTCGGTATGTGAACATATTGGACTTGTCTGCAAGGTAGCTAGAGCTCTGTGTATGGATATGTTGGACTCATCAGCCATGTAGCCACCTCGCTCTGTATGTACATGTTGGACTCATCTGCCTTGTAGTGAATTCTCTATATAAACACATGTTGGACTCATCTGCCATGTATTGAAATCTCAGCATATGGACATGTTGGACTCATCTGCCATGTAGCTCATACATTGTATGGACATGATGGATTTCTCTGCCATGTAGCTAGCTATCAGAATATGGATACGTTGGACTCATCTGTCATGGAGCTAGATCTCTGTATATGGAAATGTGGCAATACTTTGCAGTATTGCTATCTCTGTGTATATGGACATATTGGACTCGTCTGCCTTGTTGCTAGCTCTCTGTGCATGTATATGTTGGATTGATCTGCCATGCAAGTAGCTCTCTCAATATGAACCTGTTGGAATTGTGTGTCATGTAGATAAATCTCTGTATGTGGATATGTTGGACTTATCACCCATGTAGCCAGTTCTCTCTACATGTACATGTTGGACTCATCTTCCTTTTAGCTATTCCTCTATATTAGCACATGTTGGACTCATCTGCCATGTAGCTAAATCACAATATATGGACATGTTGGACTCTTCTGTCATGTAGTTAGTATTATGTATACGTACATGTTGGACTTCTCTGCCAAGTAGCTAGCTCTCAGTATATGGACACGTTGGACTCATTTGCCATGGAGATATAACTCTGTATATGGAAATGTGGCACTACTCTGCTGTGTTGCTAGCTCTGTGTACATGGATATATTGGACGTGTCTGCCATGTAGCTAGCTCTCTTTGCATGGATATGTTGGATTGATCTTCCATGTAGGTAGCTCTCTGTATATGAACATGTTGCGCTTGTCTGCCATGTAGCTAGATTTATGCATATAGAATGGTTGCACTCATCAGCCTTGTAGGCAGCTCTCTCTGCATGAACATGTTGGACTAATCTGCCTTGTAGCTAGTCATCTATATAAACACATGTTTGATTCATCTGCCACGTAGCTAAATCTCAGTATACGGACATATTGGACTCATTTGCCAGGTAGCTAGTACTCTGTATATACACATATTGGACTTCTCTGCCATGTAGGTAGCTCTCAGTATATGGACACATTGGACTCATTTGCCATGGAGCTAGAATTCTGTATATACTCTGTCGTGTTGCTAGCTCTGTGTATATGGACAGATCGGATTTGTCTGCTTTGCATCTAGCTCTCTGTGCATGGATATGCTGGAGTGATCTGCCATGTAGGTAGCTCACTGTATATGAACATGTTGGGCTTGTCTGCCACGTAGCTAGATCTCTGTATATTGATTTGCTGGACTCATCAACCCTGTAGCCAGCTCTATTTGCATGAACATGTTGGAGTCATCTGCCTTGTAGCTAGTTCTCTATATATACACATGTTGGACTCATAAGCCATGTAGCTGACTCTCAGTATATGGACATGTTGTACTCATCTGCCATGTAGTTAGAACTCTGTATATGTAAATGTGGAACTATTCTCTATGTTGCTAGCTCTGTGTATATGCACATATTGGACTAGTCTGTCATGTAGGTAGCTTTCTGTGCATGGATATGTTGGACTGATCTGCCATGTAGGTAGCTCTCTGTATATGAACATGTTGTACTTGTCTGCCATGTAGCTAGCTCTCTGTGCATGGATATGTTGGACTGATCTGCCATGTAGGTAGCACTTTGTATATGAACATGTTGGACTTGAGTGCCATGTAGACAGACATCTTTATATGGATATTCTGGACTCATCAGCCATGTAACCAGTTCTCTCTGCATGAACATATTGAACTCATCTTCCTTGTAGCTAGTCTTCTATATATACACATGTTGGACTCATCTGTCATGTAGCTAAATCTCAATATATGGACATGTTGGACTCATCTGCCAAGTAGCTAGTACTCTGTATATGGACATGTTGGTCTTCTCTACCATGTAGTTAGCTCTCATTATATGGACACGTTGGACTCATCTGCCATGGAGCTTAAACTGTGTATATGTAAATGTGGAACTACTCTGCCGTGTTCTTAGCCCTGTGTATATGGACATATTGGTCTCGTCTGCCATGTAGCTATCTCTCTGAACATGAATATTTTGGACTGATCTGCCATGTAAATAGCTCTCTTTTTATGAACATGTTGGATTTGTCTGCCATGTAGCTAAATCTCAATATATGAACCTGTTGGACTCATCTGCCTTGTAGCTTAATCTCAGTATATGGACATGTTGGTCTCTTCTGCCTTGTAGCTAGTACTCTGTATATGGACATGTTGGACTTCTATGCAATGTAGCTAGCTCTCAGTATATGGACATGTTGTACTCATCTTCCATGTAGCTAGAACTCTGTATATGGAAATGTTGCACTACTATGCCATGTTGGTAGATCTCTGTATATCATCATTTTGGACTCATATTCCATGTAGCTAGCTCTCTGTACATGGATATGTTGAACTGAACTGCCATATAGGTAGCTCTCTATATATGAACATATTGGAATTGTCTGCCATGTAGCTAGCTCTCTGTATATGGAAGTGTTGGACTCCTCAGACATGTAGGCAGCTCTCTGTGTATAAACATGTTGGACTCATCTACCTTGAAGCCAGTCCTCTATATATACACATGTTGGACTC
>NW_006409105.1:102280-102874 GCF_000296735.1 Chrysochloris asiatica
GACTTCTCTACCATGTAGCTAGCTCTCTGTATATGGGCATGTTGGACTCATCAGTCATGTCGTCAGCTCTTTGTGTATGAACATGTTGGACTCATATGCCTTGTATCTAGACCTCTAAATATACACATGTTGGATTTATCTACCATGTAGCTAACTCTCAGTATATTGACATGGTTGGACTCATCTGCCCTGTAGCTAGAACTTTGTACATGGGCATGTTTGACTACTCTGCTATGTAGCTAGCTCTCAGAATATGGACACGTTGGACTCATCTGCCATGTAGCTAGAACTCTTTATATGGAAATGTTGCACTACTTTGCCATGTAACTAGCTCTCTATATATGGACAATTTGGGCTCTTCTGCCATGTAGCTAGCTCTGTGTACATGGATATGTTGGACTGATCTGATATGTAGGTTGCTCTCTGCATATGAAGATATTGGACTCATCTGCCATGTAGCTAACTCTCAATATAAGGACATGTTGGACTAATCTGCCATGTAGCTAGTACTCTGTATAAGGACATATTGGAATACTCTGTCATTTAGTAGCTCTAAGTATATTCACACTTTGTAGTCATCTGCCATGTAGCTAG
>NW_006409105.1:104398-109791 GCF_000296735.1 Chrysochloris asiatica
AACATATTGGACTTGTCTGCCATGTAGCTATTTCTCAGTATATGCACATGTTGGACTCATCAGCCATGTAGCCAGCTGTCTGTGTATGAACATGTTGGATTCATCTGCCATGTATATAAAACTCTGTATATGGAAATGTTGCACTACTCTGCCTTGTAGCTAGCTGTCCGTATATGAACATGTTGGACTCATCTGATATGTAGCTAGAACACTGTATATGGAAATGTTTCATTACTCTGCCATATAGCTATCTCTCTGTATATGGTCATTTTAGACTCGTTTGACATGCATCTTGGACTCTATACATGGATATGTTGGACTCATCTGCTATGTAGGTATTCTATGTATATGAAGATAGTGGACTTCTCTTCCATATAGCTAGCCCTCTAAATGTACACATGTTGGACTCATCTGCCATGGAGCTAACACCCAGTAAATTAATATGTTGGACTCCTCTGACATGTAGCTAGAACTCTGTATATGGAAATGTTGCACTACTCTGCTATGTAACGAACTCTCTGGATATGAACAATTTGGACCCATCAGCCATGTTGCTAGCCTTCTGTACATGGATATGTTGGACTGATCCGCTATGTAGATAGCTTTCGGTATATGAAGATATTGGAGTTGACTGCCATGTTGCTAGCTATAAGTATATGGACATGTTGGTCTCATTAGCCATGTAGCAAGGTCTCTGTGTGAACATGTTGCACTCATCTGCCTTGTAGCTAGCTCTCTAAATATACACATATTGGCCTCATCTGCCATGTAGCTAACTCTCAGTATATAGACATGTTAGACTCATCTGCCATGTAGCTAGTACTCTGAATATGGACATGTTTGACTACTCTTCCTTGTAGCCTGCTTTCTGTATATGGACACGTTAGACTCATCTGCCATGTAGCTAGAATTCTGCATATGGAAATTTTGCACTATTCTTCCATGTAGCTCGCTCTCTGTATATGGACATTTTGGACTTGTCTGCCATGTAGCTAGCTCTCTGTGCATGGATATGTTGTACTGATATGCCATGTAAGTAGCTCTCTGTATATGAACATATTGGACTTTTCTGCCATGTAGCTAACTCTCTGTATACGGACATGAGGGACTCATCAGCCATGTAGCCAGCTGTCTCCATATGAACATGTTGGATTCATTTGCCTTGTAGCTAGCCCTCTATATACACACAGGTTGGACTCATCAGACATTTAGCCAGCTCTCTCTTTATGAACATGCTGTACTCATCTCCCTTGTAGCTAGTCCTCTAAATATACAAATGTTGGACTCATTTGCCTTGTAGCTAAATCTCAGTATATGCACAAATTGGATTCATCTGCATTGTAGATAGTGTTCTGTATATGGACATGTAGGACTACACTGCCATGTAGCTAGCTCTCAGTATATGGACACGTTGGACTCAACTTCCATGTAGGTAGAACTTTGTATATGGAAAGGTTGTACTACTCTGCCATGCAGCTAGATCTTTTTATATGGACATTTTGGACTCGTCTGTCATTTAGCTAGCTCTCTGTGCATGGATAAATTGAAATGATCTGCCATGTAGGTAGTTCTCTATCTACAAACATATAATACTTGTCTGCCATGTAGCCTGCTTTCAGTTTATGGACATGCTGGACTCATCTTCCATGTAGCTAGAACTCTGTATATGAAATTTTTGCACTATTCTGCCATGTAGCTGGCTCTCTGTATATGGACATTTTGGATTCATCTGCCATGAAGCTAGCTCTCTGTGCATGGACATTTTGTATTGATCTGTCTTGTAAGTAGCTCTCTGTATATGGACATATTGGATTTTTCTGCCATGTAGCTAACTCTCTGTATACGTACATGTGGGACACATCAGCTATGTAGCCAGTTCTCTCCATATGAACACGTTGGACTCATCTGCCTTCTAGCTAGACCTCTGTATATACACATTTTGGACTCATCAGCCATGTAGTCAGCTTTCTTTGTATGAACATGATGGACTCATCTGCCTTGTAGCTAATCCTCTGAATATACACTTGTTGGACTCATCTTCCATGTAGCTAACTCTCAGTATATGGACATGTTGTACTACTCAGCCATGCAGCTAGCTCTCTTTATATGGATATTTTGGACTCGTCTGCCATATAGCTAGGTGTCTGTGCATTGATATGTTGGACTGATCTGCCATGTAGGTAGCTCTCTGTATATGAACTTATTGGACTTGTCTGCCGTGTAGCTAGCTCTCTGTATATGGACATGTTGGACTCATCTGCCATGCATGTAACTCTCAGTATATGGACATGTTGGACTCATCTGCCATGTAGCTAGGGCTCTGTATATAGAAATGTTTCACTACTCTGCCATGTAGCTAGCTCTCTGAATATGAACATTTTGGACTTGTCTGCCATGTAGCTAGCTCTCTGTGCATGGAGGAGTTGGAATGATCTGCCATGTAGGTAGCTCTCTTTATACGAACATATTGTATTTGTCTGCCATGTAGCCTGCTTTCAGTATATGGACACATTGGACTCATCTGGCATGTAGCTAGAAATCTGTATATGGAAATTTTGCACTATTCTGCCATGTAGCTCGCTCTCTGTATATGGACATTTTGAATTCATCTGCCATGAAGCTAGCTCTCTGTGCATGGACATGTTGTACTGATCTGTCTTGTAAGTAGCTCTCTGTATATGAATATATTGGATTTTTCTGCCATATAGCTAACTCTCGGTATACGGACATGTGGGACTCATCAGCCATGTAGCCAGCTCTCTCCATAAGAACATGTGGGGCCCATCTGCCTTCTAGCGAGTCCTCTGTATATACACATTTTGGACTCATCAGTCATGTAGCCAGCTTTATTTGTATGAACATGATGGATTCTTCTGCCTTGTAGCTAATCCTCGGAATATACTCTCGTTGGACTCATCTGCCATGTAACTAGAAATCTGTATATGGAAATGTTGCACGAATCCGCCATGTAGTTAGCTCTCTGTATATGTACACGTTAGACACATCTGCCATGGAGTGAGAACTCTGTATATAGAAATGTTGCACTACTCTGCCATGTAGCTAGTTCAGTGTACATGGATATGTTGGACTGATCTGCCATGTAGGTAGCTCTCTGTATATGAACATTTGGATTTGTCTGCCATGTAGCTACCTCTCAGTATATAGACGTGTTGGATTCACCAGCCATGTAGCCAGCTGTCTGTGTATGAATATGTTGGATTCTTCTGCCTTGTTACCAGCTCTCTAAATATACATAAGTTGGACACATTTGCCATGTAGCTAATTCTCAGTATTGGAACTTGTTGGACTCATCAGCCATTTAGCTAGTACTCTGTATAGGAACATGTTTGACTCCTCTGCCATGTAGCCTGCTTTGAGTATATGGACACATTGGACTCATCTGCCATGTAGCTAGAACTCAGTATGTTGACACATTGTACTCATCTGACACGCAGCTAGAACTCTGTATATGGAAATGTTGCACTACTCAACCTGTATATAGATACGTTGGACTCATCCGCCATGGAGTGAGAACTCTATATTTGGAAATGTTGCACTTCTCTGCCATGTAGCCAGTTCAGTGTACATGGATATGTTGGACTGATCTGCCATGTAGTTAGCTCTCTGTACATAAACATATTGGACTTGTCTGTCATGTAGCTGTCTCTCAGTATAAGGACATGTTGGAATCATCAGCCATGTAGCCAACTGTCTGTGTAAGAACATATTGGATTCATCTGCCTTGTTATGAGCTCTTTAAATACACACATGTTAGATTCAACTGGCATGTAGTTAACTCTCATTATAGTGACATATTGGACTCACCCACCATGTAGCTAGTACTCTGTATATGGACATGTTGGTCTACTCTGCCATGTAGCTACCTCTTTGTATATGGACACATTGGACTCATCTGCCATGTAGGTAGCTCTCTGTACATGGATATGTTGGACTGATCTGATATGCAAGTTGCTCTCTGTTTATGAAGATATATGGAATTGCCATATATGGAAATGTTGCACTACACTGCCAAGATGAGTATGAACATCTTGGTCACATTTGCCTTTTGCTAGGCCTCTAAATATACACATGTTGGTCTTATGTGACATGTAGCTAGCACTCAGTTTATGGACATGTTGGACTCATCCGCCATGAAGCTAGTACTCTTTATATGGACATGTTAGACTACTCTGCCATGTAGCTAGATTTCAGTATAATGAAACATTGGAGTACTCTGCCATGTAACTACAACTCTATATATGGAAATGTTGCACTACTCTGCCATGTAGCTAGCTCTCTGTTTATGGACACCTTGGAATCATCTGACATGTAGCTTGAACTCTGTATATGGAAATGTTGCACTAATCTGCCATGTAGCTTACACTCTGTATATGAACATTTTGGACTCGTCTGCCATGTAGCCAGCTTTGTGTACATGGATATGTTGGACTGATCTGATATGCAGGTTGCTCTCAGTATATGGACATTTTGGACTCGTATGCCATGTAGCTAGCTCTCTGTACATGGATATGTTGGACTGATCTGATATGCAAGTTGCTCTATGTTTATGAAGATATTGGACTCATTTGCCATGTATATAACTCTCACTATATGGACATGTTGGACTAATCTGCCATGTAACTAGTACACTGTATATGGACATGTTGGACTACTCTGCCATTAATCTAGCTCTCAGTATATGCACACGTTGGACACATCTGCCATGTAGCTAGAACTCTGTATATGGAAATTTTGCACTACTCTGCCATGTAGCTAGCTCTCTGAATATGGACATGATAGACTCATCTGCCATGTAGCTAGAACACTGTACATTGTAATGTTGCATTACTCTGACATGTAACTATCTCTCTGTATATGGACATTTTGGACACGTTTGACCTGTAGCTAGCTCTCTGTACATGGATTTGTTGGACTTTTATCTGCTATGTAGATATTCTATGTATATAAAGATACTGTACTTCTCTGCCATGTAGCTAGCCCTCTAAATATACATCTGTTGGATTCATCTGCTACGTAGCTAACTCCCAGTATATGGACATGTTGGATTCATCAGCCATGTAGCTACAACTCTATATATGGAAATGTTGCCCTATTCTGTGAAGTAACTAACTCTCTGGAAATGGACATTTTGGACTCGTCTGTCATATAGCAGGCTCTCTGTACATGGGTATGTTGAACTGATCTGCTATGTAAATAGTTCTCTGTATATGAAGATATTGGACTAGTTTGCCATGTTGCTAGCTCTAAGTATATGGGCATGTTGGACTCATCTACCATGTAGCAAGTACTCTGCATATGGACATATTTGACTACTCTGCCGTGTAGCCTGTTTTCAGTATATGGACTAGTTGGACTCATCTGCCATGTAGCTA
>NW_006409105.1:112061-113898 GCF_000296735.1 Chrysochloris asiatica
GTTAGCTATCTGTATATGAACATATAGGACTTCTCTGCCATATAGCTAGCACTCTGTATATGAACATGTTGGACTCATCAGCCATGTAGCCAGCTCTCTCTGCATAAACATGTTGAGCTCATATGCCTTGTAGTTAGTATTCTATATATACACATGTTGGACTCATCTATCATGTAGCTAACTCTAGTATATGGACATATTGGACTCATCTGCCATGTAGTTAGTACTCTGTATATAGACACGTTGGAGTACTCTGCCATGTGGCTAGGTCTCAGTATATGGACACAATGGATTCATCTGCCATGTAGCTAGATCTATGTATATGGAAATATTGCACTACACAGATATGTAGCTAGATCTCTGTATATGGACATTTTGGACTCATCTGCCATGTAACTAGCTCTCTGTGCATGGATCTGTTGGACTGAACTTCCATGTAGATAGCTCTCTGAATATGATCATATTGGACTTGTCTGCAATGTAGCTAGCTCTCTGTATATGGACATGTGGGACTCATCAGCTATGTAGCCAGCTCACTCTGTATGAACATATTGGACTTGTCTGCTTGTAGCTCGTTCTCTATATATACACAAGTTGGACTCATCTGTCATGTAGCTAACTATCAAGATATGTACATGTTGGACTCATCTGTCATATAGCTTATACTCTGAATATGGACATGTTGGAGACATCTGCCATGTAGCTAGCTCTCTGTATATGAATATGTGGGACGCATCAGCCATGTAGGCAGCTCTCTCCATATGAACAAGTTGGACTCATCTTCCTTATAGTTAGAACTCTGTATATAGAGATTTTGCTCTATTCTGCCATGTAGCTTGCTCTCTGTATATGGACATTTTGTACTTGTCTGCCATGAAACTAGCTCTCTGTGCATGGATATGTTGTACTGATCTGCCATGTAAGTAGCTCTCTGTAAATGAACATATTGGACTATTCTGCCATGTAGCTAACTCTCTGTATACGTACATGTGGGGCTCATCAGCCATGTAGCCATCTCTATCCCTATGAACATGTTTGACTCATCTGCCTTGTAGCTAGTCCTCTATATATACACATGTTGTACTCATCAGCCATATAGCCAGCTCTCTCTGTATGAACATGTTGGACGCATCTGCCACTTAGCTAACTATCAGGATATGGACAAGTTGGATTCATCTGCCATGGAGCTAGTGCTCTGTATATGGACATCTTGGACTAATCTGCCGTGTAGCTAGCTATCAGTATATGGACACATAAGACTCATCTGCCTTGTAGCTAGAACTCTGTATATGGAAAGGTTGCACTACTCTGCCATGCGGCTAGTTCTCTGTATATGGACATTTCGGACTCGTCTGACAACTAGCTAGATCTCTGGTCATGGATATGTTGGACTGATCTGCCATGTAAGTAGCTCTCTGTATACGAAGATATTGGACTTGTCTGCCTTGTGGCTAGCTGTCTGTAAATGGACATATTGGACTCATCAGCCATGCAGGCAGCTCTCTCTGTATGAACATGTTGGAATCATCAGCTTTGTAGCTAGTCTTCTATAGATACACATGTTGGACTAATCAGGCATGTAGCCAGGTTTCTCAGTATGAACATGTTGGACTCCTCTGCCTTGTACCTAGTCCTCTATAATTATACATGTTGAACTCATCTTCCATGTAGCTAACTCTCAGTATATGGACATGATGTACTCATCTGCCATGTAGCTAATACTCTGTATATGGACATAATGGACTACTCTGCCATATAACTAGCTCTCAGCATATGGATGCATTGGACTCATCTGCCATGAAGGTAGAACTCTGAATATGGAAATTTAGCACTACTC
>NW_006409105.1:114418-115002 GCF_000296735.1 Chrysochloris asiatica
ACTGATCTGACATGTAGTTAGCGCTTTGTATATGAACATATTGGAATTGTCTGCCATGTAGCTCGCTCTCAGTATATGGACATGTTGGATTTATCAGCCACGTAGCCAGCTCTATATGTATGATCATGTTGGACTCATAAGCTTTGTACCGAGCCCTCTAAATATACCCATGTTAGACTCATCTGCCATGTAGCTAAGTCTCAGTATACGGATATAATGGACTCATCTGCCCTGTAGCTAGTATTCTGTATATGGACATGTTGGATTACTCTGCCATGTAGCTAGCTCTCAGTAAATGGACAAGTTGAACTCATCTGCCTTGTAGCTAGAACGCTGTATATGGAAATGTTGCACTATCCTGCCATGTAGCTAGCTCTCTGAATTTGGACATATTGGATTCGTCTGCCATGTAGATATGCCATGTGGATATGTTGGACTGATCTGCCATGTAGGTAGCTCTCTGTATATGAAGATATGGGACTCATCTGACTTGTAGCTAACTCTCCACTTATGTACATGTTGGACTCATCTACCATGTAACTAGTACTCTGTATATGGACATGTTTAGTACTCTGCCATTTAGC
>NW_006409105.1:116048-122528 GCF_000296735.1 Chrysochloris asiatica
CTGCCATGTAGCTAACTCTCTGTACATGGATATGTTGCACTGATTTGCTATGTAGTTAGATCTCTTTATAAGAACATATTGGACTTGTTTTCCATGTAGCTAGCTCTCAGTATATGGATATGTTCGACTCATCAGCCATTTAGCAAGCTCTCTGTGTATGAACATATTGGACTCATCTCCCTTGTAGCTAGCCCTCTAAATATACACATGTTGTATTCATCTCCAACGTAGCTAATTCTCAGAATATGGACAGGTTGGACTTATCTGCAATGTACCTAGTACTTTGTACATGGACATGTTTGACTACTCTTCCATGTAGCTAGGTCTCAGTATAAGGACACGTTGGACTCATTTGCCATGTAGATAGAAGTCTGTACGTGGAAATGGTGCACTACTCTGCCATGTAGCTAGGTCTCTGTATATGAATATGTTGGACTACTCTGACATGTTGCTAGTACTCTGTATATGGAAATGTGGCCCTACACCGCCATGTAACTAGCTCTGTGCATATGGACATTTTGGACTCGTCTGCTATGTAGCTAGCTCTCTGTAAATGTATATGTTTGACTGATGTCATGTGGGTAGCTCTCTGTATATGAACATATTGGACTTGTCTGTAATGTAGCTAGGTTTCAGTATATGGACATATTGGACTCATCAGCCATGTAGCCAGCTCTCTGAGTATGAACATGTTGGACTCATCTGCCTTGTAGCTAGCCCTCTAAATATACATATGTTGGAATCATCTGCCTTGTAGCTAACTCTGAGTATATGACATGTTGGACTCATCTGCCATGTAGCTATTACTCTCTATAATGATATGTTTGACTACTCTGCCATGTAGCTAGCTCTCATTATATAGACACGTTGAACTCATCTGTCATGTAGCTAGAACTCTGAATGTATAAATATTGCACTGTTCTACCTTATAGATAGCTCTCTGTATAAGGACATTTTGGATTTGTCTGCCTTGTAGCTAGTTCTCTGTACATGGATATGTTGGATTGATCTGCCTTTTAGGTAGCTCTCAGTATATGATGTTATTGGACTTTTCTACCATATAGCTAGCTCTCTGTATATGGACATGTTGGACTCATCAGTCATGTCTTCAGCTCTCTGTGTATGAATATGTTGGTCTCATCTGCCTTGTAGCTAGCCCTCTAAATATACACATGTTGGATTCATCTGCCACGTAGCTAAGTCTCAGTATATGGACATGTTGGAAACATCTGCCCTGTAGCTAGAATTCTGTATATGGACATGTTGGACTAGGCTGCCATGTAGCTATCTCTAAGTATATTGACAGGTTGTACTCATCTGACATGCAGCTAGAACTCTGTATATGGAAATGTTACACTACTCTGCCATGAAGCTTGCTCTCTGTATATAGACATGTTGGACTCATCTGCCATGGAGCGAGAACTCTGTATATGGAATTGTTTCACTATTCTGCCATGTAGCTAGTTCAGTGTACATATATATGTTGGACTGATCTGCCATGTAGGTAGCTCTTTGTACATGAACTTATTGGACTTGTCTGCCATGTAGCTATCTCTCAGTGCATGGATATGTCGGAATCATCAGCCATGTAGACAACGTTGTGCGTATGAACATGTTGGAATCATCTGCCTTGTTATGAGCTCTCTAAGTATACTCATGCTGGACTAGTTAACTCTCAGTATAGGGACATGTTGGAGTCTTCAGCTATGTAGCTAGTGCTCTGTATATGGACATGTTGGACTACTCTGCTGTGTAGCTAGATTTTAGTATACGGACAAGTTGGACTCATTTGCCATGTAGGTAGAACTCTGTATGTGGAAATGTTGCACTACTTTGAAAAGTATCTACCTCTCTGTATATGGACATTTTGGAGTAGTCTGCCATGGAGCTTATACTTGTACATGGATAAGTTGAACTTATCTACCATGTACCCAGCTCTCTGAGTATGAACATCTTGGACGCATTGACTTTTGCTAGGCGTCTAAATATACACATATTGGAATTATCCGACCTGTAGCTAGCCCTCAGTTTATGGACATGTTGGACTCATCTGCCATGAAGCTAGTACTCTGTATATGGACGTGTTAGACTACTCTGCCATGTAGCTAGCTCTCAATATATGGACACATTGGACTACTTTGCCATGTAACTACAACTCTGTATATGGAAAAGTTGCACTACACTGCCATGTAGCTAGCTCTTTGTGTATGGACAAGTAGGACTCATCTGACATGTAGCTTGAACTCTGTATATGTAAATGTTGCGCTACTCTGCCATGGAGCTAGCTCTCTGTATATGGACATGATAGACTCAGCTTCCATGTAGCTAGAACACTGTATATCAAAATGTTGCATTACTCTGCCATGTAGCTATCTCACTGTATATGGACATTTTGGACTCGTTTGACCTGTAGCTAGCTACATGGCAGATAAGTCCAATATTTCCATATACACTGGACTAGCACCACGGCAGAGTAATGCCACATTTACATATACACAGTTCTAGCTCCATGGCATATGAGTCCAACTTGTCCATATACTGAGAGCTAGGTACATGGCAGAGAATTCCAACATATCCACATACAGAGTATTAGCAGATGAATCCAAATGTCCATATACAGAGAGTAAGTGACATGGCAGAGTAGTGCAACATTTCCATATGCACAGTTTTACTACATGGCAGATGAGTCCAACATATCCATACTGAGAGTTAGTTACATGGCATACAAGTCCAACATGTCCATATACAGAGTACTAGCTACATGGAAGATGAGTCCAACATGTCCATATACTGAGATTTAGCTACATGTCAGATGAGTCCCAAATGTGTATATATAGAGGTCTAGCTACTAGACAGATGAGTCCAACATGTTCATGCAGAGAGAGCTGGCTACATGGCTGATGGGTCCAACATATCCATATTCAGAGATGTAGCTTCATGGCAGAGAAGTCCAACATGTTCATATAGAGAGAGCTACCTACACGGCAGATCAGTCAAACATATCCATGCACAAAGAGTTAGCAACATGGCAGATGAGTCCAATATATCCATATACACAAAGCTAGAAATATGGCAGAGTTGTGCCATATTTCCATATACAGAGTTCTACTTACAAGGCTGATGTTTCCAACATGTCCATATACTAAGAGCTAGGTACATGAAAGAGAAGTTCAACATGTCCATATACAGAGTACTAGCTACATGGCAGATGAGTTTAACATGTCCATATACTGAGATTTAGCTACATGGCATATGAGTCCAACATGTGTATATGTAGAGTACTAGTTACAAGGCAGATGAGTCCACGATGTTCATGCAGAGAGAGCTGCCTACAAGGTTGATGAGTCCAACCTATCCATATAGAGAGATGAAGCTACATGGCAGACAAGTCCAACATATTCATAAACAGAGTGCTACCTACATGGCAGAAAAGTCCAATATGTCCATAGACACAGAGCCAGCAACAGGGTAAAGTAGTGCCACATTTCCATATACAGAGTTTTAGCTCCATGGTAGATGAGTCCAACGTGACGAAATACTGAGAGCTTGCTACATGGCAGATAGGTCCAACATGTCCATATACAGAGTATTAGCTGCATGACAGATGAGTCCATCATGTCCATATATTTAGATTTAGCTACATGGCAGATGAGTCCAACATGTGTATATATTGAGAACTAGCTACATGACAGATGAGTCCAACTTGTACATGCAGAGTGCTGACTACATGGCTGATGAGTCCAACACATCCATACACAGAGATCTAACTAGATGGCACAAAAGTCTAACATGTTCATTTACAGAGAGCTACCTACATGTCAGATCAGTCTAACATATCCATGCACAGAGAGCTAGCTGCAGGGCAGACGAGCCCAATATGCCTATATACACAAAGCTAGAAGCATAGCAGAGTAGTGCCACATTTCCATATACATAGTTCTAGCTCAATGGCTGATGAGTCCAACGTTTCCATATACTGAGAGCTAGCTACGTGGCAGAGAAGTCCAACATGTCCATATGCAGTGTAATAGCCTCATGGCAAATGAGTCCAACATGTCTATATATTGAGATTTAGCTACTTGGCAGGTGAGTCCAACATGTGTATATATAGAGGACTAGCTACAAGACAGCTGAGTCCAACATGTACATTCAAGGTCAGCTGGCTACATGGCAGGTGAGTCCAACTTATCCTTGTTCAGAGATCTAGCTTCATGGCAGACAAGTCCAACATATTCACATAGAGAGAGCTACCTACATGGCAGATCTGTCCAACATGTCCATGCACAGTGTGCTAGCTACAAGACTGATGTGTCCAATATGTCCATATACAAAGAGCTAACAACACGGCAGTGTAGTGCCATGTTTCCATATACAGAGTTCTAGCTCCATGGCAGATGATTCCAACATGTTCTTATACAGAGTATTAGCTACATGGCAGATGAGTTCAACATTTTCATGTATTGATATTTAGCTTCATGGCAGATGAGTCCAACATGTGTATATATAGAGAACTAGCTACATGGTAGATGAGTCCAACATGTTCATGCAGAGAGAGCTGGCTACGTGGCTGATGAATCCAACATATCCATACACAGAGAGCTAGCTACATGGCAGACAAGTCCAATATGTTCATATACAGAGAGCTACCTACATGGTTGATCAGTCCAGCATATCCTTGCAGAGACAGCAAGCTACATGGCAGACGAGTCCAATATGTCTATATACAGAGTGCCATCTACATGACAAAGTAGTGCAACGTTTCCATACTCAGGGTTCTAGCTACATGGCAGATGAGTCCAACGTGCCCATATACTGAGAGCTAGCTACATGGCAGAGAAGTACAATATGTCCATATACAAAGTACTAGCTACATGGCAGATAAATCCAACATGACCATATATTGAGATTTATCTACATGGCAGATGATTCCAACATGTGTATTTGTAGAGGACTAGCTACATGGTAGATGAATACAAAATGTCCATATACAGAGAGAAGCTACATGGAAGAGTAGAGCAACATTTCCATATACAGAGTTCTAACTACATGGCAGATGAGTTCATCTCGTCCAAATATTTATACTTAGCTACATGGCAGATGAGTCCAACATGTGTATATATTGAGAACTAGTTACGTGGCAGATGAGTCCAACATGTTCATGCAGAGTGCTGACTACATGGCTGATGAGTGCAACATATCCATACACAGAGATCTAACTACATGGCACACAAGTCCAACATGCTACTATACAGAGAGCTACCAACATGGCAGATCAGTCCAACATATCCATGCACAGAGAGCTAGCTACAGGGCAGACGAGCCCAATATGTCCATATAAACAAAACTAGCAGCATGGCAGAGTAGTTCCACATTTCCATATATATAGTTCTAGCTCAATGGCTGATAAGTCCAACATGTCCATATAATGAGAGCTAGCTACATGGCAGAGAAGTCCAACATGTCCATATACAGTGTACTAACTACATGGCAGATGAATCCAACATGTCTATATATTGAGATTTAGCTACATGGCAGATGAATCCAACATGTGTATATGTAGAGGACTAGCTGCAAGACAGATGAGTCCAACATGTTCATGCAAGGACAGCTGGCTACATGGTAGGTGAGTCCAACTTATCCTTCTTCAGAGATCTAGGTAGATGGCAGACAAGTCAAATATGTTCACATAGAGAGAGCTACCTACATGGCAGATCAGTCCAAAATATCCATGCATAGAGTGCTAGCTTCAAGGATGATGTGTCCAATATGTCCATATACAAAGAGCTAACAACACGGCAGTGTAGTGCCACATTTCCATATACAGAGGTCTAGCTCCATGGCAGATGAATACAACATGTCCATATACAGAGTATTAGCTACATGGCAGATAAGTTCAACATTTCCATCTATTGAGATTTAGCTACATGTCAGATGAGTCCAACATGTGTATATATAGAGGACTAGCTACAAGGAAGATGAGTCCAACATATCCATGCACAGAGAGCTAGCTACATGGCAGAGTAGTGCAACTTTTCAATACACAGAGTTCTGGATACATGATAGGTGAGGCCAACGTGTCCACATAAAAAGGGCTAGCTACATGGTAGAGTATTTCAATATTTCCATATACAGAGTTGTAGCTATATGGCAGATGAGGCCAACGTGTCCATATACAGAGTGCTAGCTACATGGCAGAGAATTGCAACATTTTCATAAACAGAGTTCTAGCTCCATGGCTGATGAGTACAATGTGTCCATATACTGAGAGCTAGCTACATGGCAGATGAGTCCAACATGTGTTTATATAGAGGACTAGCTACAAGGAATATGAGTCCAACATGATTATGCAAAGAGATCTGGCTACATGGCTGATGAGTCCAACATATCCATACATAGAGATCTAGCTACATGGCAGACAAGTCCAATAAATTCATAGAGAGCTACCTGCATGGCACATCACTCCAACATAACCTTGCACAG
>NW_006409105.1:122673-130153 GCF_000296735.1 Chrysochloris asiatica
TAGCTCTATGGCAGAGAACTCTAACATGCCCATATACAGAGTACAAGCTACATGGCAGATGAGTCAAACATGTCCATATATTGAGATTTAGCTACATGGCAGATGACTCCAACATGTGTATTTATTGAGAACTAGCTACAAGGCAGATGTGTCCAACACGTTCATGCAGAGAACTGACTACATGGCTGAGGAGTCCAACATATCTATATACAGAGATCTAGCTACATGGCAGACATATCCAACATGTTCATATACAGAGAGCTCCCTAAATGGCAGATGAGTCCAATATGTCCATGTACACAGAGCTAGCAACATGGCAGGGTAGTGCCACATTTCCATATACAGAGTTCTACCTCCATGTCAGATGAGTCCAACGTGTCCATATACTGAGATTTAGCTACATGTCAGATGAGTCCCAAATGTGTATATATAGAGGACTACCTACAAGGCAAATGAGTCCAACATATTCTTGCAGAGAGAGCTGGCTACAAGGCTGATGATTCAAACATATCCATGCACAGAGATCTAGCTACATGGCAGACAAGTCCAATGTGTTCATATACAGAAAGCTACCAACATGGCTGATCAGTCCAACATATCCTTGCATAGAGAGCTAGTTACATGGCAGACGAGTCCGAAATGTCCATATACAGAGTTCTAGCTACATGGCAGATGAGTACAACTTGTCCATATACCGAGAGCTAGCTACATGGCATAGAAGTCCAACATGTCCAAATACAGAGTACTAGCTACATGTCAAATGAGTCAAACATGTCCATATATTGACATTTAGATACATGGCAGATGAGTCCAACATGTGTCTTTATAGAGGATTAGGTACATGGCAAATGAGTACAACGTGTCAATATATTGACAGTTAGCTACATAGCAGATATATCCAAATGTGTATATTTAAGGGCTAGCTGCAAGGCAGATGAGTCCAACATGTTCATATAAACAGAGCTAGGTACATGGCTGAGGAATTCAACATGTCCAAGTCCTGAGAGCTAGCTACATGACAGAGAAGTCCAATATGTTCATATACAAAGAGCTAACTACATGGCAGGTCAATCCAACATATCCATGCACAGAGAGCTAGCTACTTGGCAGACGAGTCTAACATGTCCATATAAAGAGAGCTAGTGACATGGCAGAGTAGTGCCACATTTCCATATACAGAGTTCTAGCTACATGGCAGATGAGTTGAACGTGTCCATATACTGAGAGCAAGTTACATGACAGAGAAGTCCAACATGTCCATATACTGAGATTTAGCTACATGGCAGATGATTCCAACATGTCCATATATTGAGATTTATCTACATGGCAGATGAGACCAACATATGTTTATATAGAGACTAGCTACAAGGCAGATGAGTCCAATATGTACATGCAGAGAGAGCTGGCTACATGGCTGATAAGTCAAACATATGCATGCACAGAGAGCTAACTACATGGCAGACAAATCCAAAATATCCATATACAGAGAGCTACCGACATGGCAGACTAGTGCAACATTTCCGTATGCAGAGTTCTATCTACATGGCAGATGAGTCCAACGTGTCCATATACTGAGAGCTAGCTACATAACATAAAAGTCCAGCATGTCCATATACAGAGTACTAGCTACATGGTAGATGAGTCCAACATGTCCATATACTGAGATTTAGCTACATGGCAGATGAGTCCAACGTTTCCATATACTGAGATTTATCTACATGGTAGATGAGTCCAACATGTGTTTATACAGAGGACTACTTACAAGGCAGATGAGTCCAACATGTTCATGCAGAGAGGACTGGCTATATGGCTGATGAGTCCAACATATCCATATACAGAGATCTAGCTACATGGCAGACGAGTCCAATATGTCCCTATACACAGAGCTATCAACACGGCAGAGTAGTGCCACATTTACATATACACAGTTCTAGCTCCATGTCAGATGAGTCCAATGTGTTCATATACTGAGAGCTAACTACTTGGAGGAGAAGTAGAACATGCCATATACAGAGTATTAGATACATGTCCATATGTTGAGATTTAGCTACATGTCTGATGCGTCTAACATATGTATATCTAGAGGACTACCAACAAGGCAGATGAGTCCAACATGTTCATGCAGAGAGCTATCTACATGGCTGATGAATTCAACATGTCCATATACTGAGAGCTACCTACATGGCAGATGAGTCCAAAATGTCCATATACAGAGAGCTAGCGACATGGCATAGTAGTGCAACATTTTCATATAGAGATTTCTAGCTCCATGGCTGATATATCCAACGTGTCCATATACTGAGTGCTAGCTACACGTTAGTGAAGTCCAACATGTCCATATACAGAGTTCTAGCTCGATGTCAGATAAGTCCAACATGTCCATATACTGAGAGCTAGCTACGTGGCAGAGAAGCCCAACATGTCCATATACAGAGTACAAGCTACATGGCAGATAAGTCCAACATGTCCGTATACTGAGACTTAGCTACATGGCAGATGAGTCCAACATGTGTATATATAGATGACTAACTACAAGGCAGATGAGTCCAACATGTTCATTCAGAGAGAGCTGGCTACCTGACTGATGATTCCAACATATCTATATACAGACATCTAGCTATATGGTAGAAAAGTCGAACATGTTCATATACAGAGAGTTACCTACATGGCAGATCAGTCCAAGGTATCCATGCTCAGAGAGCTAGCTACATGGCAGGCAAATCCAAAATGTCCATATACAGAGAGATAGCGACATGGAAGTGTAGTGCAACATTTACATATACAGAGTTTTAGCTACATGGCAGATAAGTCCAACATATCCATATACTGAGAGCTAGCTACACAGCATAAAAATCCAACATGTCCATATATAGAGTACTAGCTACATGGTAGATGAGTCCAACATGTCCATATATTGAGATTTAGGTACATGGCAGATGAATCCAACATCTGTATATATAGAGGAATAGTGACAAGGCAGATTATTCCAACATGTTCATGCAGAGGGAGCTGGCTACTTGGCTGATGAGTCCCACATATCCATATACAGAGTTGTAGCTACATGGCAGACAAATCCAATATGTTCAAATAGAGAGAGCTACCTACAAATCAGATGAGTCCAACGTGTCCATATACTGAGAGTTAGCTACATGGCAGATGTGTCCATATGTGTATATTTAGAGGTCCAGCTACAAGGCAGATTAGTCCAACATGTTCATACACAGAGAACTAGCTACATGGCTGATGAATTCAACATCTCCATATACTGAGAGCTAGCTACAATGCAGACGAGTCCAACATGTCCATATATTGAGATTTAGCTACATGGCAGATGAGTGTGACATGTGTATATATAGAGTACTAGCTACAAAACAGATGAATCCAACATGTTCATGCAGAGAGAGCTGGCTACATGACTGATGAGTCCAACATATCCATACACAGAGAAGAAGCTACATGGCAGACAAGTTCAACATGTTCAAAAACAGAGAGCTACCTAAATGGCAGATCAGCCCAAAACGTCCGTGCACAGAGGGCTAGCTACATGGCAGACAAGTCTAATATTTCCATATACACTAGGCTAGCAACACGGCAGAGTAGTGCCACATTTACATATACACAGTTCTAGCTCCATGGCATATGAGTCCAACTTATCCATATACTGAGAGCTAGGTACATGGCAGAGATTTCCAACATATCCACATACAGAATATTAGCTAAATGGCAGATGAGTTCAACATGTCATTATACTGAGATTTAGCTACATGGCAGAGTATTCCAACATGTACATATACAAAGTACTAGCTACATGTCAGATGAAGCCAACATGTCCATATACTGAGAGTTAGCTACATGGCAGATGAGTCCGATGTGTACATATACAGAGAAATAACTACATTGCATAAATGGCCAACATGTCCATATACAGTGTACTAGCTACATACAAGATGAGTCCAACATGTATGTATACTGACACTTAGTTACATGGCAGATGAGTCCAACATGTGTATATATAGAGGATTAGCTACAAGACAGATGAGTCCAACATGTTCATTCAGAGAGAGCTGGCTACCTGACTGATGATTCCAACATATCCATATACAGACATCTAGTTATATGGTAGACAAGTCGAACATGTTCATATACAGAATGTTACCTACATGGCAGATCAGTCAAACATATCCATGCACAGAGAGATAGCTATAAGGCACACGAGTCCAATATGTCCATATACACAGAGCTAGCAACACGGCAGAGTAGTGCCACATTTCCATTACCAGAAACCTAGCTCCTTGGCAAATGAGCCCAACTTTTTCATATACTGAGAGCTATCTACATGGCAGAGAAGTCCAACATATCCTTTCACAGAGAATTAGTTACTTGACAGATGAGTCCAAATTGTCCATATACTGAGAGCTATGTACATGGCAGAGTAGTCCAACATGTCCATATACTGAAAGTTAGCTACATGGCAGATTAATATAAAATGTGTATATATAGAGGACTAGCTACAAGGCAGATGAGTTCAACATGTTCATACACAGAGAGCTGGCTACATGTCTGAGGAGTCCAACACTTCCATATACAGAGAGCTAGCTACATGGCAGACAAGTCCAATATGTGCCTATACAGAGAGCTACCTATATGGCAGATCAGTCCAACATATCCATGCACAAAGACCAGGCTACATGGCAGACGAGTCTAAAATGTCCATATACAGAAATCTAGCGACATGACATAGTAGTGCAACGTTTCCATATACAGAGTTCTAGCTACAAGGCAGATGAATTCAACGTGTCAATATATTGAGAGCTAGCTACATGGCATAAAAGTCCAACGTGTCCTTACACAGAGTACTAGCTACATGGCAGATCAGTCCAACATGTCCATATACTGAGATTTAGCTACATGACAGATGAGTCAAATATTTGTTTATATAGAGGACTAGCTACAAGGCAGATGAGTCCAACATGTTCATGCAGAGAGAGCTGGTTACATGGCTGATGAATCCAACATATCCAAACACAGAGATATAGCTACATGGCAGACAAGTCCAATATGTTCATATACAGAGAGCTACCTACATGGTAGATCAGTCCAAAATATCCTTGCAAAGAGAGCTAGCTACATGGTAGACGAGTACAAAATTGCTATATACAGAGTGCTAGCTACATGGCAGAAGAGTGCATCATTTCCATATACAGAGGTCTACCTACATGGCAAATGAGTCCAACGTGTCCATATACTGAGAGTTAGCTACATGGCAAATGTGTCCATATGTGTATATTTAGAGGTCCAGCTACAAGGCAGATTAGTCCAACATGTTCATACACAGAGAGCTAGCTACATGGCTGATGAATTCAACATGTCCATATACTGAGATCTAGCTACATGGCAGACAAGTCCAAAAGTACATATACAGAGAGCTTACTACATGGCAGATCAGTCCTACATATCCATGCACACAGAGCTAGCTACATGGCAGACGAGTCCAAAATGTCCATATACATAGAGCTAGCGACGTGGCAGAGTCGTTCAACATTTCCATATACAGAGTTCTAGCTCTATGGCAGATGAGTCCAAAGTGTCCATATAGTGAGAGCTAGCGACATGGCAGAGAAGTCCAACATGGTGATATACAGAGTACTAGCTACATGGCAAATGAATCCAATGTGTCCATATACTGAGAGTTAGCTACATGGAAGATGTGTCCAAATGTGTTTATTTAGAGGTCAACCTACAAGGCAGATGAGTCCAAAAAGTAAATACACAGAGAGCTAACTACATGGCTGATGAATTCAACATGTCCATATACTGAGAACTAGCTACATGGCAGGCAAGTCCAAATGTACATATACAGAGAGCTTACTACATGGCAGATCAGTCCTACATATCCATGCACAGAGAGATAGCTACATGGCAGACGAGTCCAAAATGTCCATATAGAGAGAGCTAGCGACATGGCAGAGTCATTCACCATTTCCATATACAGAGTTCTAGCTCCATGGCAGATGAGTCCAACGTGTCCATATATTGAGAGCTAGCAACATGGCAGAGAAGTCCAACATGTTGATATACAGAGTACTAGCTACATGGCAGATGAATCCAACTTGTCCATATACTGAGAGTTAACTTCATGATAGATGAGTACAATATGTGTATATATTGAGAACTAGCTACAAGGCAGATGAGTCCAACATGCTCATGCGTAGAGAGCTTCCTACAAGGCTGATGAGTCCAATATATCTATATACAGAAATCTAGCTACATGGCAGACAAGTCCATCATGTTCATGTACAGAGAACTACATACATGGCAGATCTGTCCAACATATCCATGCAAAGAGAGCTCACTACATGGCAGACAAGTCCAATATGTCCATATACACAGAGCTAGCAACATGGCAGAGTAGTGCCCCATTCCCATATACAGAGTTCTAGCTCCATGGCAAAAAGAGTTCAACATGTCCATGTACTGAGAGCTAGATAGTTGACAGAGAAGTCCAACATGGCCATATACAGAGTACTACCTATATGGCAAATGAGTCCAACATGTCCATATTCTTAGATTTAGCTACATGGCAGATGAGTCCAACATGTGTATATATAGAGGACTAACTACAAGGCAGATGAGGTCCAACATGTTCATGCAGAGGGTGCTGGCTACATGGTTGATGAGTTCAACATATCTATATAGAGAAATCTAGCTAAATGGCAGACAAGTCTGCCATGGTCATATACAGTGAGCTACCTACATGACATTTCAGTCCAACATATCAATGTAAAGAGAGCTAGAGACAAGGCAGATGAGTCCAATATGTCTATATACACAGAGCTAACAACACGGCAGAAAAGTCCCACATTTACATATACACAGATTTGTTCCATGGCAGATAAGTCCTACGTGTCCATACACTGAGAGGTAATTACATGGCAGAGAAGTCCAACATGTCCATTTACAGAGTACTAGATACATGCCAGATGAGTCCAACATGTCCATATATTGAGATTTAGCTACATGGCAGATGAGTCCAACATGTGTATATACAGAGGACTAGCTACAAGGCAGATGACTGCAACATGTTCATGCAGAGATAGCTGGCTACATGGCTGATGAGTCCTACATATACATGTACAGAGATTTATCTACATGACACACAAGCACAACATGTTCATATACAGAGAGCTACCTGCATGGCAGATCAGTCCAACATATTAATGCACAGAGAGCTAGTAGCAAGGCAGATGAGTACAATATTTCCATATACTCAGAGATAGCAACACTTCAGAGTAGTGCCACATTTCCATATACATAGATCTAGCTCCATGGCTCTCTTCATGTATGATATTCATGGATCTCTATCATACATGAAGAGAGCAAAAAGTCATTAAGTAGACAAGAAAGAAGGAAAAGATCAAGATGGATGTCAGAAGAGACTCTGAAACATGCTCTCCAACGTAGAGAAGCCAAAGCAAATGGA
>NW_006409105.1:131848-136798 GCF_000296735.1 Chrysochloris asiatica
ACTCAAGTGTGGCAGCGGTAGTGAGGTTGGCCCAGGATCGGATATTGTTTCGTTCTGCTGTGCATGGGGTCGCTATGAGTCGGTTCTGACTTGATGGCACCTGAAAACAACAACAACAACAAGCTCCATGGCAGATGATTCCAACATAGCCATACACTGAGAGCGAGCTACATGGCAGAGAACTACAACATGTCCATATACAATCTACTAGCTACATGGAAGATGAGTACAACATGTCCATATACTGAGATTTAGCTACATGGCAGATGAGTTCAATATGTGTTTATATAGAGGACTAGCTACAAGGCATATGAATCCAACATATTCATACAGAGAGAGCTGGCTACATGGGTGACGAGTCCCACATACCCATACACTGAGATCTAGCTACATGGCAGACAAGTCCAATATGTTCATATACAGGGAGCTACCTACATGGCAGATCAGTCCAACATATCCATGCACAGAGAGTTAGCTACATGGCAGAGTAGTGCAACGTTTCCTTATAAAGACTTCTAGCTACATGACAGATGAGGCCAATATGTCCATATACACAGAGCTTGCAACACGGCGGAGTAGTGCCATAGTTCTATATACAGAGATCTAGCTCCAATGCAGATGAGTCCAACGTGTCCATATACTGAGAGCTAGCTACATGGCAGAGAGGTCCAAGATGTCCATATTCAGAATACTAGCTACATTGCAGATGAAAAAAACATATCCACATACTGAGATTTAAGTACAAGGCAGATGAGTCCAACATGTGTTTATATAGAGGACTAGCTACAAGGCATATGAGTCCAACATGTTCATGCAGAAAGACCTGTCTACATGGCTGATGAGTCCAACATATCCATACACAGGGATCTAGCTACATGGCAGACAAGTCCAATATGTTCATATAACGAGAGCTACCTGCATGGCAGATCAGTCCAACATATCCTTGCACAGAGAGCTAGCTACATGGCAGACAAGTCCAAAATGTCCATATACAGAGTGTGAGCTACATGGCAGAGTAGTGCAACGTTTCCATATAAAGATTTCTAGCTACATGGCAGATGAGTCCAACGTGTCCATATACTGAGAGTTAGCTACATGGCAGATGTGTCCATATGTGTATATTTAGAGGTCCAGCTACAAGGCAGATTAGTCCAACATGTTCATACACAGAGAGCTAGCTACATGGCTGATGAATTCAACATGCCCATATACTAAGAACTAGCTACATGGCAGACAAGTCCAAATGTTCATATACAGAGAGCTAACTACATGGCAGATAAGTCCAACATATCCATGTACAGAGAGCTAGCTACATGGCAGACGAGTCCAAAATGTCCATATAGAGAGAGCAAGTGACTTGGCATAGTAGTGCACTATTTGCATATGCAGAGTTCTAGTTACATGGCAGATGAGTCCAACGTGTCCATATACTGATGTTGTTGTTGTTGTTAAGTGCCTTCGAGTCGGTTTCGACCCATAGCAACCCTGTACAGTGTTTCCGAGGCTGTAAATCTTTACGGGAGTAGAAAACCTGATCTTTCTCCTGCGGAGCAGCTGGTAGTTTCGAACTGCTGACCTTAATGTTCACAGCCCGATTCATAAACACTACGCTACCAGAGCTCCTTTAACTATATACTGATAGTTAGCTACATTGCAGAGAAGTCCAACATGGCCATACACAGAGTACCAGCTACAGGGCAAATGAGTCCAACATGGCCATATTCTTAGATTTAGCTACATGGAAGATGAGTCCAACATGTGTATATATATAGGACTCGCTACAAGGGAGATGAATCCAACATGTTCATGAAGAGAGAGCTGGCTACATGGTTGATGAGTTCAACATATCTATATACAGAAATCTAGCTACATGGCAGACAATTCCACCATGTTCATATACAGTGTGCTACATACATGGAATTTCAGTCCAACATATCCATTTAAAGAGAGCTAGAAACAAGGCAGATGAGTCTAATATGTCCATATACTCAGAGCTAACAACACGGCAGAGTAGTCCCACATTTACATATACACAGTTATAGTTCCATGGCAGATGAGTCCAACGTGTCCATACACTGAGAGGTAATTACATGGCAGAGAAGTCCAGCATGTCCATTTACAGAGTACTAGATACATGCCAGATGAGTCCAACATGTCCATATATTGAGATTTAGCTACATGGCAGATGATTCCAACATGTGTATATACAGAGGACAAGTTACAAGGCAGATGAGTGCAACATGTTCATGCAGAGTTAGCTGGCTACATGGCTGATGAGTCTAACATATAAATATACAGTGATCTAACTACATGGCAGACAATTCCAACATGTTCATATACAGAGAGCTACCTACATGACAGATCAGTCCAACATATTCATGCACAGAGACCTAGCTACATGGCAGACGAGGCCAGTATTTCCATATACACAGAGATAGCAACACGGCAGAGTAGTGCCACTTTTCCATATACAGAGATCTAACTCCAATGCAGATGAGTCCAACATGTCCATATACTGAGAGCTAGCTACATGGCAGAGAGGTCCATCATATCCATATACAGAGTACTAGCTCCATGGCATATGAGTCAAACATGTCCATATACTGAGATTTAGCTACAAGGCAGATGATTCCAACATGTTTTTATATAGAGGACTAGCTACAGTGCATATGGGTCCAACATGTCCATTTACAGGGTACTAGATGCATGGCAGATAAGTCCAAAACGTCCATATACAGAGTGTAAGCTACATGGCAGAGTAGTGCAACATTTCCATATACAAACTTCTAGCTACATGGCAGATGAGTCCAACGTGTCCATATACTGAGAGTTAGCCACATGGCAGATTTGTCCAGATGTGTATAATTAGAAGTCCAGCTACAAGGCAGATGAGTCCAACATGTTCATACTTGGAGAGCTAGCTACATGGCTGATGAATTCAACATGTCCACATACTGAGAGCTAGCTACATGGTAGAGAAGTCCAAATATTCATATACAGAGACCTATCTATATGGCACATCAGTCCAACATATCCATGCACAGAGAGCTAGCTACAAGGCAGAGGAGTTCAATATGTGCATATATTCAGAGCTAGCAACATGGCAGAGTAGTGCCACATTTCCATGTACTGAGATCTAACTCCTTGCCAGATGAGCCCAACGAGTCCATATACTGAGAGCTAGCTACATGGCAGAGAAGTCCATCGTTTCCATATACAGAGTACTAACTACATGCCAGATGATTCCAACATGTACATATACAGAGATTTTAAATACATGGCAGATGATTCCAACATGTGTTTATATAGACGACTAGCTACAAGGCAGATGAGTCCAACATGTTCATACACAGAGAGCTAGTTACATGGCTGATAAATTCAACATGTCCCTATACTGAGAGCTAGCTACATGGCAGACAAGTCCAAGTGTTCATAGACAGAGAGCTACCAACATGGAAGATAAGTCCAACATACCCATGCAGAGAGAGCTTGCTACAAGGAAGACGAGTCCAATAAGTCCATATACAGAGAGTTAGTCACACAGCACAGTAGTGCCACATTTCCATACACAGAGTTCTTTTTCCATGACAGATGAGTCTAACGTGTCCATATACTGAGAGCTTGCTACATGGCAGAGAAGTCCAACATGCCCATATTCCGAGTACTAGCTACATGGCCGATAAGTCCAACATGTCCATATACTGAGAGTTAGATACATGGCAGATGTGTCCAAAAGTGTATATTTAGAGGGCTTACTAGAAAGCAGATGAGTCTTTCATATTCAAACACAGAGAGCTAGCTACATGGCTGATGAATTCAGCATGTCAATATACGGAGAGCTAGCTACATGTCACTGAAGTCCAACATGTTCATAAACAGAAAGTTAACTCCATGGCAGATCAGTCCAAAATATCCATGCACAGAGAGCTAGCTACATGGCAGACGAGGCCAAAATGTCCATATACACAGAGCTAGCAACATGGCAGAGTAGTGCCACATTTCCATATACAGAGATCTAGCTCCAATGCAGATGAGTCCAACGTATCCATATACTGGGAGCTAGCTACATTGCAGAGAGGTCCAACATGTCCATATACAGAGAACTAGCTACATGTCAGATGAGTCAAACATGTCCATATACTGAGATATAGCTACAAGGCAGAAGAATCCATCATGTGTTAATATAGAGGACTAGCTACAAGGCATTGAAGTCCACCATGTTCATGCAGAGAGAGCTGGCTACATGGCTGATGAATCCAACATATCCAAACTCAGAGATCTAGCTACATGGCAGGCAAGTCCAACATATTCATATGCAGAGAGCTACCTGCATGGCAAATCAGTCCATCATATCCTTGCCCAGAGAGCTAGCTACATGGCAGATGAGTCCAAAATGTCCACATACAGAGTACTAGCTACATGGCAGAGTAGTGCAACATTTCCATATACAGAGTTCTAGCTACATGGCAGGATGAATCCCATGTGTCCATATACTGAGAGTTACCTACATGGAAGATGTGTCGAAATGTGTATATTTAGAGGGCCAGCTACAAGGCAGATTAGACCAACAAGTTCATACACAGAGAGCTAGCTACATGGCTGATGAATTCAACATGTCCATATACTGAGCTCTAGCTACATGGCAGACAAGTCCAAATGTACATATACAGAGAACTTACTATATGGCAGATCAGTCCTACATATCCATGCACACAGAGCTAGCTACATGGCAGACGAGTCCAAAATGTCCATATACGGAGAGCTAGCGACCTGGCAGAGTCATTCTCCATTCCCATATACACAGTTCTAGCTCCATGGCAGATGAGTCCAAAGTGTCCATATAGTGAGAGCTAGTGACATGGCAGAGAAGTTCAACATGTTGATATACAGAGTACTAGCTACATGGCATATGAATCCAATGTGTCCATATACTGAGAGTTAGCTACATGG
>NW_006409105.1:137108-140724 GCF_000296735.1 Chrysochloris asiatica
CAGATCAGTCCAACATTTCCATGCACAGAGAGCTAGATACAAGGCAGACAAATCCAATATGTCCATATACACAGAGCTAGCAACACGGCACAGTAGTGCCACATGTCCATATACAGAGTTCTATCTCCATGGCAGATGGATCCAATGTGTTCTTATACTGAGAGCTAGCTACATGGCAGAGAAGTGCAACATGTTCATATACAGAGTACTAGCTATATGGCAGATGAGTCCAACATGAACATATATTGTGATTTAGCTACATAGCAGATGAGTCCAACATGTGTTTATATAGAGGAATAGCTACAAGGTAGATGAGTCCAACATATTCATTCAGAGAGCGCTGGCTACATGTCTGATGAGTTCAACATATCCATATACAGAGATTGATCTACATGGCACACAAATCAAACATGTTCATATACAAAGAGCTACCTGCATGGTAAATCAGTCCAACATATCCATGCACAGAGAGCTAGCTAAAAGGCAGTCGAGTCCAATATGTCCATATACACAGAGATAGAAACACTGCAGAGTAGTCCTACATTTCCATATACATAGATCTAGCTCCATGGCAGATGAGTCCAATGTACCCATATGCTGAGAGCTAGCTATATGGCAGAGAAGTCCAACATGTCCATATACATTATACTAGCTACATGGCAGATGAGTCCAACATGTCCATATAATGAGATTTAGCTACATGGCAGATGAGTCCAACATGTGTTTATATAGAAGACTAGCTACAAGGCAGATGAGTTCAACATGTTCATGCAGAGAGAGCTGGCTCCATGGTTGATGAGTCCAACATATCCATAAACATAGATCTAGCTATATTGCAGAAAAGTCTAATATGTTCATATACAGAGAGCTACCTAAATGGCACATCAGTCCAACTTATCCTTGCACAGAGAGCTAGCTACATGTCAGACGAGTTCAAAATTGCCATATATAGACTTCTAGCTACCTGGCAGGGTAGTGCATCATTTCCATGTACAGAGATCTACTTACATGGCAAATGAGTCCAGCACGTCCATATACTGAGAGTTAGCTACATGGCAGATATGTCCAAATGTTTATATTTAGAGGGCTAACTACAAGGCAGATGAGTCCAACATGTTCATACACAAAGAACTAGCTACATGGCTGATGAATTCAACATGTCCATATACTGAGAGCTAGGTACATGGCAGACATGTCCAGCATGTTCATATATAGAGAGATACCTACATGGCAGGTCAGTCCAACATATCCATGCACAGAGAGCTAGCTACAAGGCAGATGAGTCCAATATGTCCATATACACAGAGCTAGCAACACGACAGATTAGTGCCACATTTCCATATACAGAGTTCTAGCTCCATGGCAGCTAAGTCGAACGTGTCCATATATTGAGAGCTAGCTACTTGGCAGAGAAGTCCAACATGTACATATACAGAGTACTAGCTACATGGAAGATGAGTCCAACATGTCCATATATTGAGATTTATCTACATGACAGATGAGTCCAACATGTGTATATATAGAGGACTAGCTACAAGGCATATGAGTCCAAAATGTTCATGCAGAGAGAACTATCTAAATGGCTGATGAGTCCAACATATGCATATACAGAGGTCTATCTACATGGTACACAAGTTCAACATGTTCATGTTCTGAGAGCTACCTACATGGCAGATCAGTCCAAAATATCCTTGCACAGAGAGTTAGCTACTTGGCAGACGAGTCCAAAATGTCCATATACAGCATGCTAGTTACATGGCAGAGCAATGCATCGTTTCCATATACAGAGTTCTAGCTCCATGGCAGATGCGTCCAAGTTGTCCCTATGTTGAGAGTTAGCTACATGTCAGATGTGTCCAAATGAGTAGATTTTGAGGGCTAGCTACAAGGCAGATGAACCCAACATGTTATTACACAGAGAGCTAGCTACATGGATGATGAATTCAACATGCCCATATATTGAAAGCTAGCTACATGGCAATCAAGTCCAAATGTTCATAGACAGAGAGCTACCAACATGTCAGGTCAGTCCAACATACCCATTCACGGAGATCTTGCTACATGGAAGACGAGTCGAATACGTCCATATACAGAGACCTAGTCACATGGCAGAGTAGTGTCACATTTCCATAAACAGAGTTCTAGATCCATGGCAGATGAGTCCAACATGTCCGTATACCGAGAGGTTGCTACATGGCAGAGAAGTTCAGCATGCCCTAATACCGAGTACTAGCTACATGGCAGATGAGTCCAACATGTCCATATACTGAGAGTTAGCTACATGGCAGATGTGTCCAAATGTGTATATTCAGAGGGCTTGCTACAAAGCAGATGAGTCTTTCATGTTCATACACAGAGACCTACCTACATGGCTGATAAATTCAACATGTCCGTATACAGAGAACTAGCTACATGGCAGACAGGAACAAATGTTCATATACAGAGAGCTACCTACATGGCAGGTCAATCCAACATATCCATGCACAGAGAGTTAGCTATGTGGCAGACCAGTCCAAAATGTCCATATTCAGAGAGGTAGCAACATTGCAGAGAAGTGTACCAATTCTGTATACAGAGTACTAGCTACATTGTAGGTGAGTCCAACATGTTCATATACTGAGAGCTAGCTACATGGCAGAGAAGTCCAACATATTCATATTCAGAGTACTAGCTATATGTCAGATGAGTCCAACATGTCCATATACTGAGATTTAGTTACATGTCACATGAGTCCAACATGTATTTATATAGAGGAATTGTTACAAGGCAGATGAGTCCAACATGTTCATGCAGAGAGAGCTGGGTACATAGCTGATGAGTCCAACATGTCCATATACCAAGAGATAATTACATGGCAGACAAGTCCAATATGTTCATATACAGAGAGCTACCTACATGGCAGAGCAGTCCAACATATCCATGCACAGAGAGCTGGCTACATGGCCGACGGGTCCAAAATGTCCATATACAGAGATATACCAACATGGCAGAGTAGTGCAACATTTCCATATACAGAGTTCTAGCTACATGGCAGATGAGTCCACCATGTCCATATACTGAGAGTTAGCTACATGGCAGGTGAGTTCAACATGTGTGTTTATAGAGGACTAGATACAATACAGATGAGTCCAACATGATCATAAAAAAGAGCTGGCTAAATAGCTGATAAGTACCACATGTCCATATACAGAGAGCTAGCTACATAGCATACAACTCCAATATGTTAATATACAGAGAGCTACCTACTTGGCAGATCAGTCCAACATGTCCATGCACAGAGAGATAGCTACATGGAAGACAAGTCTAAAATGTCTGTATATGGAGAGATAGGTACATGGCAGAGTAGTGCAACATTTCCATATACAGAGTTCTATCTACATGACAGATAAGTCCAACATGTCCATATACTGAGAATAAGCTACGTGGCAGATGAGTCCAACATGTGTATATATAGAGGACTAGCTAAAACTCTGGTAGCGTAGTGGTTACGAATCGGGCTGTAAACTGCAAGGTCAGCAGTTCGAAACTACCAGCTGCTCCGGGGGAGAAAGATGAGCCTTTCTACTCCCGTAAAGATTTACACCCTCAGAAACCCTGTACAGGGTCGCTATGAGTC